>NW_017176727.1:155996-180627 GCF_001652005.2 Ceratina calcarata | reverse complement strand
AAATCAAGATCCAAATAAATATTTGTTACATATTATGGTATTGCATTGAATATTAAGAAGTGTCATAGATATTTTCTTTAAATACATTGCCAAACATAAAAAGTGTTTTGTTTCTTGAGATGATTAATTAGATGAAAAGAAAAAAAGGAAAAAAACAATTTTATGTGCGTATATTATGTTGCAAGTGCAATGTATACGAACACGTGCATGATAATATCCTTGTTTATATTTTATTTGATAGACAAACTGTACAAATTGAATAGTTTATTTATACATTTTTGTACACCTAAGTAATGTTGAGCGGAATATCTTAAGTTTTTATAAAAAAAAAACAAGAAGTAAGTAAACGGTAGATGGAAAAGAAAGAATCACTGACAGATCGTCCTAACAAGGTAAAACTAAACATGCGATATATCGATCACGCGAAGTCTACAAACAGCACAGTGGACAAGGTGAAAATAAATTTATCGCAGTTACCAAGAATTGAAAAAAGAGAAAATAATAGAGCAACATTAAAATTTGGTCGGAAATCAATAATTCGACGAACGAAAATTAATATTGAAGAAGGGTAATAATCTCTCAAATGCTAACTGCTCAGTAGGGTAAGTTATGTTACATAATTGTATGTCAAGTACTCACCAAGTCCTTGTGAAGATCCTTACTAATGTGAGAAGTCAGCTTCATAGTACCGACGAAAACGAAGAATATTCCAAGGAGAACTGAGAGAGACTTTAGTACGATCGAACCCATGGTTCGACAACTTGCGACACGGACGCGGTAGACGTAGAGAAGAATCGATTCGGAATCTAGACTGGACGAATCACTCGTAGGCGCAAATTCGTTACGCGCGGCTAGTGTTCACTTAGTACACTATCCTCTTTTTCATTACTTTCTTTTCTCCACCGTTCCTTTCTTCTTGTTTACCCTTGCCTTTAACTATACATGTTTGCCGATTTTAGAAACATATTCTTAAGAATGTTTCAAACAATTATTCGAGTGTTGCTTACTTAGACACGACTATGTGTACACAATATATCAATGTTCATACTTGTTCTTTTTTCTCTTTCGGTACTGCTCGGTCTATTCCGACTGCGACAGCGCAGAGCGTCCGCGTCGCTGGGACGCTGTGCGTCGCGACGCATCATCTTACCTCTTACCCCAAGCTACAACGTAATTCACGATAGGTTTTCTAGAGACACGTCAAGTAAATCGTCGTTGTTGGAGACTGCTTATCGGTTTCTTCTGCCTTGATGCCGGTGCTCACCGGTGTTTAACCCCCGTTTGTTTACTATTATTAATTACAAGTCAAGCCAAGTATTGTATAATATAATGCATTTATATAATTATACGTTATGTCGTTTCTATTCAGACAAAATATAAATGTCTAATGAAAATAAACATTTAATTGATTTCTAGTGTAAAAAATTAACTTAACATTTTTTAATATAATAATTCATAACATGAGAAATGAAGCTGAAGGCAATTTGAATATTTGTTACTTCATGTAAATTATGTACATGTTATTTACAAAAGTTTGTACATAATACTACCTTTTCGATGACCAGAATGTGACAATAACAATATATAGTATGCAGGAACAAATACTAGTAGAATAAAATTAAATCCACATACCTATTAATGCATTTTATACACTACTGATTATATGTAAATAGAAAATTAATGCTGAATGTTATTACAATTATAGTTATTATTACCATTGTCGTACAGTTTTTCGATCAAGGTGCGTTTGTTCTGGCCACGACTTGTACTATGCAATTAGATTTTGTGGGACTATTTATGGTTACTGCCACATTCCAGCTCGTTATTTACATGAACAGTCATATTTGCACTGGTATCTGTCAAACACACAGGTTTTCTACGACGCAAAAGCACAATTATTTTCCCGGATGCATTTACAGCCTTAATTTTTACATTCTTATCATTATTTCGGTTGCCAGACAAATTGTTAGATTGTTTTAAACCCTCTTCTTGTTCTTCTTGCACCCTAGCTTCTGTAACAATGCTTGAATTCATGTTTTCTGTTCTCATTGGTAATGTACTTCCAACATTTTTAATATCACTTCTTGTATCATTAATGGTATTGTCCACGTAGCTTTCATCAGTTTTTCCATTATCTGTTTTCTTTAATGACTCTATGGTACTGATGATATCAGCGCATGATTCTTGTGCGATATTAATATTTGTGACTTGTGATAAAGAATCATCTTTTATCAAATTTTCTTTAGATACGGTGATTAGTGTGTTTTCACATTTTTCATCCGGTAATTCCTTTACTAACTCATGATGATTTTGAACTAACGATACAATTGGTTCTGTTTTGGAGATTGATGTAGTACACACCTCTGAATTTATTTCGCGGTCACAATTATCGACCGTAATGTTAGTAATGTTAATTTCAAGATCGTTTCTTGTTGTTCCTTCTAACGCGCAAATTATACCCGATGTGACTGTTTCTTTCTTACCTGCTTCATCACGTGGGGAAGCACAATTGTGAATGAATTTTTCAATATTTTCTACGTTTTCGATGCTTCCGTTATTTGATATGTTTTCAGTAATTTCTGTACTTCTCGAAGAATAAACGTATTCAATGTTTGGAATTGGTAAACTGTTGTCTGTAGCTTTTACAGATGTCGAGTTATTAACGTTGGAAAAAAGATGATTATCCAATTCTCTGTGGACAGATTCTTCATTATTTGAGACTTTATTTCCATTCTGTTCTTTTTTATAGGGACTATTCTCAGGACTATCAAAAATTTGACCGTCTTCCAACTCTACAGGTGTATGTTCTAATTTCGTCTCAGCATAATTTTGTAGTTCATTTTTTATCTGTGCGTCTTCTGTTTTGACAATGGGTGCTATTCGTTCAATATTTAATTCATCCTTTTCAATGGTTCGATTTGTCGATTCTGAATGTTTTAAACATTCGATAGAATCTCTTGTATTTTTAGCTTTCTGTTTATGTGGTCTCTCGATACTTCTGGATCGTGCTTTTTGTGACTCATAGTCATTATAACGATCATGTCTTTTAATTTCAGTGACTTTCTGGTCCATAGAGTTGCGCTCAAAATTGCAACATTTTGGCACGTTGCGTGTGTTACTGGAATCTTTCTCGTCTTTGAAATTTTTAGATTTATCCATATTGTTGCTGTGAAAATTATAACGTTTCTGAAATTTGTCTTCATGACTAGTATACTTAGTATGTTGGATTCTACCGTATCGTTCCTCTCGATAAACATTCGTATACGATACTGCTCTTGTGCGCGACCAATGATAATTCTCGGCGCGATCACGTTCTCTTGATTTAATTTTATAATATTCGTTGTGATTATATCGATAATCGTCTCTTTTAGGAACATCGAAGTCGCGATATTTTTTTGCAGTATCTCTATCATCACGCAATGAACTACTCTTGTGTTTTGAATCTCTTCTTTCTTCATTTTTGTAATCTTCAACTGGGCGTCTAATTGAAGTCCAACTATGCCTTGTATCCGAATTTGATAATGAATACAGCCTTTCATTAATATGCATGGTAGATTCTATGTTAGTATTTACTTCTGTTTTTATTGTTTCAGTAATACTGTCCTCTTCGATTAATTTGATTCTTTTTCTAGAATCGTGTCTATTTGTTTCATCATTTGTCCGTGCTCTTTTTCCAATATAATTTGTATTTGGCATTGATTTCTCTTCTGTCTTAGAACACATCTCATTATTATTGGGTCGAATATCATTCACTGTATCTAATTTTGATGCTCCCAATGAACTTTTTGCACATTTATCTTCTTTGTATATTGTAATTACAGGAGATTGGATTTCTGTTGAATTAGGGATATTAGTATCTGCTAAGGAACCATTTTCTTTATCACTTTCAATTATATATCCTTCTGTATTCTCATTATTATTATCATTCTTATTGTTAAACTTTTTCACATTGTCTTTGTTTTCTAAATTTTGTTCATCAGCAATTCTTTTAGCTACACGTTCACCAAAAATGGTAAGAGGAATTAAACTGTACTTGTTATTTGATTCATCTTTCACTTGGCTATAATATGAATCATTAACATCTGCTTCAATGGTATTTTGATTAGGAGAAAAGTAACCGTTCGTCGACTTATGATGTGCATTTACAGTGGTTTCTTGTAAAGTAGATTTATGGACCGTATTGTTGCCATTTTTATGATACATATGCCTTTTAAATGTAATATCATCCAACCTATATTAATGACATCTGTATTAAGAATTTTACATAGTTCTGCAAATGTGGAATATGAAATTTCAGATTTTGAAAGTACTTACTTCTTTTTTAATTCATCTATCATTCTATCTTTTCGTGAAATTTCTGCTTTTGCAGTTTTTAATAATGAAAATAAATTCTTTTCCAAACTTTCATTAATCTTCTTGAAATTTGCTATTTTTTCTGTAAGTTCTTCAATCTGTTTTTTTAACTCCAGTTGTTCACCAATAATGCTTTCTTTGTTGTTCGTGAACTAATATTGTTCAACATAAAAAACAAAACATTACATTAGATTGAGCTTAACCTATCTTAAAGTACGTGTTTCGTAATATTTACATTTTCATCGGTTTCTGTCCCAAAGGCCGGTAAATCTTCATAAATATCGATATCGTCCTCCATGTGTTTTATTTTCTGCAATAAACATTTGTTACTAATAGAAAATGTACACAATGTAGTCTCACACCACATGAACTTCGTTATTGAGGTATGTATTATGTATCTATACGTTTAAATACATATATATATTTTACTTTCACTCTTATTGTTCGTTGTATTAACCTTATTCAACGATACAATTATCGTATTCTCACCTGTTCTTGATTTCTATAACACATGTCACTGGACAGTATTTTAAATGCATATTTGTTAAAAAGTCATGATGTAAAAACATGGTTGGAATAAGTAAGTAAAGAACACTTAGAAAGATTACATTACGAGATTTATTCCCGTTGGATCAGATTCGAACTTAGCGAAGCGACACCTGTTGGAATCTGTGATTGTAATTGAATTGTTGTTGAAGGTTCGGTGTTATTTTTAGCTTATTTTATTTCTTTAATTTTTATTACTTATTATCGATCGTCTTGTAATATTGTTGACATATTATATAGTTTATTATTTATATATCTTCACTTTCAATAGTACGCTCCTGCGTGGCCTGAATACGCAACGATAATTTTTTATACACCGAAGGAATAAGTATCAGTCAGTAATCATGATCAGTGCAGCAAAAGAGAGAGTATATAGTCACTTTGATCAGATCACCAGTAGTTGCATCTGGTTGCATCTTGCATTAACAATTCTGCAATGTTGTGTTCAGTGTCAGGTGATAAGTTGAACAATTTGCTTACAACGGACAAAGTACAAATCGGAAATTTTATGCATATTAATTTCTACAAATAATAATTGTGCCAGACTGAAGAAAACATAAAAGTTACTTAGAGCATTACACAGGATTACGTGAGAGGTTAACGTAAGTAACATTATAATATATGCAGCTTATGAACTGAAAGAGCAGCATGGATAGTACCCAGTACATTTTTATGGACTTTTCGAATGGATTATTACTTATCGACCAATATGCATGAGACACTTATTCGTAAGACACTTGTTCACTGCCCGTAACAAACAATTAGCGCACGTTCAGGCAGTAGATATACATTGTGGAACTGTACTCCATTGCTTCGAACATGATAGCATTCATTTCATTTCATCCCCATAGTTTCATGATGAGTAACTGTAAGAGACTATGTAAATTGCGAAACACAATTATATGAGTTCTTGACAATTTCAATAACTCGTCTTTTAGGAGTAAAAGTTTTTCGAAAGTTTTCTTAATCAGCACTTATATAGATTTTGTGTTTCTTGCGATCTTGTAATGAATCAGTGAGTGGTATTTGGTTTTTAGAATATTTATATGTATATAGAAAGATAGATAGATGATGAGGAAAGTACATATAAAGGTCTCTTTTAGAAATGCTTAAATTAGAGAGCAGAAACGCGGCTGTACATTTTTATTTGTTATATTCCTGTGAACGAAGTAAGCAGGAAATGGTTAGTTAACGGCAATAAACAGACTATCCAGACAAGCATCCACCTTTGACATTGCTTCGGCAGCTTAATGGTACTATAACGTTATTATGGAAATAAATGAAATGGTTACAAAATGGAAACCCGCTTATTTTTTCCGAAAATGCTTGTTATTTTAATTCCAAATATGAGATATAATAAGTCCTTTCGTTTTGTTTTTCATTTATAACATTACCAATGTATTTTATTCGTTTATCTGGATTTAATCGTATAATGTGTTAATGATGTTACGTACGAAGCCGTACAATGAAAATTAGATTCATTTCATTAGTTAGCAAGTTGGCGTATGAGTAAAACACTCTTGGATATATGTGTAATGAGCATATGTATAAACTCCGAGTAAGTTCTGAAAGAAACGTTTTCCAATATTTTATAATCAATTACTATGTTCACTTATAGTGCCACGTGATTCTTTGTACTCTTAAATTTGCCATTTATTATTTCAAATATAAAAGATGTGCAGTGTTTTTGAATATAAACAGTATGAAACGGATAAATGTGCATAATGGGACGGAACGGAATGGAATGGAACTAAACGAAGCAGTGTATGAATCTGACCAGATCGGACCAAGTTGTGTTGTATGTTGTATCGGTTGTATGTATCATGGCATGGCGATGGCAGTGAATATAACACACATAACGTGAAAGGAAAGTAGGGGTACAAATAGTTTGCAGAAGGGGGGATAGAAAGAGAAAGATGTAGGGGTCGTTGAAGAAAATGCTATACTGCTGCTATAGCAAAAGGTATACAATATTCTCCCACTCTTGAGGCCCAAGCTTTATGAGTCCGATTGTGTCGGTCAGTTAGTAATTACGCGGCAAGAGATAGGTATCGGTGTACGCGCAGCTCTTAATATTGTGTAAAACAAAAAAACTTTGGGTGTGGCGTTTGTTATTTTAGTTTTTTGATGTAAAATTGTCGGCCTTAAACGTAATTTATTTCATAGGAAATTATTAAGTGGCATTCAAGCAGAAAAAATGTTTCATTTGCCAGTTGGATAATAAGTACTTGTGAAGTTGACTTGTGCCTCAAAAGTGTTCTTCTCGCTAATGGATTATATTATTAAATTGTATACTCGGATTATATTATTGAATTGTAAATTCCAATAAGATAGTTCGAAACGTAATGATGTCTCATAAAAGTTTTAAAGGACGACCATTTCTGTGTATTACCGAGAAAATTTGTCTTTGAGTCTTTTCTAAGTAGATCCGGAAAATTTGGAATTTTTATATGTTCTTCCTTCTGTTAGTTCTCGACTTGTCCAGTTTTTTGGACCATCGATTGTCCTCATTACTCCTCATTGCCTTCTGCATTTCACTTGGCTTGGTACAAGAAGAATGACAGTTTCAGAAGAGTAAGTAGCATGACACTTGAAGTGTATTTTATATTCGTGTTATATCCTATCCTTAAGTTTCGTTCATTTACTGCATTCCATCTGCTAATTACTGCATTTCCTCAAAACCTACCTTTTCTCAAAAGTTTACAGTATTCAATTGGAATTTCATTTAATTGAGAAAGAAGTGAATAAAACGAAGTCGTATAAATCTTTTCTCTCATTTTGTAGCCAAAGCGTCCGTTCGTTACATCTTATGTTAAGTATTACATGTAATCATTTGTTTATTTATCCATATTTATTAATGAAGCGTCTAAGTACGTGTATCGTTACACGTATGTAAGAAAAATGAGCAGCAAGATAGAATGCGTAATGAAATCGCATACCTAGTGGCGTGTACTATAGAGGCGTGTTTCTGAGTAAAAGGTTTGGCAGCATGAACGGTTGGGAGAGAGAATTGTACGTGTGCATGCACTTATATTTGGTATGGGGAATAACTTCCGGAGAATCGGTGGCAGCAAGTTGTAGGGGTGTGTATCGTGCGTGGAGGAATTACTCGAGCGTATTAGAATTACTCGAGCGCGCTTTTATGGTTTTAAGACCGAGTGCTGTCGAACAAGATCGGAATGCATGGTATGCGATTTGCTCGTTGGACTTGTTCCACTCCGAGCTTATCCGATTTTGTTCGATCATTGCCGAGGACGTCCGAGTCGAGACGATCGCAACCGATTCGAACCGATCTCTTTCCTTCGGCGATTGTGACAAAAATTCTTTCGCTTTGTTACTCACTCGACTCGATTGCAACTTGTCGGACATATCGTGATCTTGATTTTACTCAATTCTGGAGGGTCATGTATGTTTTTTTGAAAGTTTTCCTTTATTAAATGTGTTAGAACTGTCCACCCGACGCTAGTAACTCCTTACTTAGAAAATATTTCTTCTCGGTAAGTTCTGCTTCTCTTCGAGTAAGAAGCCTCTTATGCTATATAATCTTGTACAAATACATACGCAAGTACATATATATACTAAGGATAAATGCTGGTGATAAGTTTAACTTCGAGAATATGCATATTTGCTAATTTTTATTACCAATTCTTTCAATTTTTCAATTAACATTTCAATAACAATGTTGATAATGTGAGCAAATTACGATAGCTTTCAAATATTACCGCGATGTGATAGAACACGTTCGTTTATTGACATAACTTTCCTCTCGTATTTGTCTGTTGATATAAATGATAAGAACGCCTTTAGATATCTCGTAGGTGTGTTAGGTTTAAATTGAATTTTGCTTGATTATATAGTTGCGAAAAAGTGGGTAATTATTGCATAATTGCTGATTGATGTAACGGATAGTAAAACAAGTATGCGATATATTAAAGGACGTACAATGTCGGGATAAAAATGAAAAAAGTCAGTAATGGGAAGAACATATTAATGATATTTCAATTTATTCTATTTCAGAATGGCCACAGAACTGGCGAATAAGAAGGCTGAGCGTGAAGCATTGCGCGGCGTCATTCAGCAATGGAACGCTAATAGATTAGACTTATTTGAGCTTTCAGAGCCAAATGAAGTAAGCTATCACAAATTATATATTGGTTATAAAAATAATTTCTCCAGACATTCAGCAAAGATCTTACTTTCGAAATTGTGGTTGCTATAATACTTATTTTCTTTCCTTAAGGATCTGGAGTTTCATGGAGTGATGAGATTTTATTTTCAAGACAGTGGTCAGAAAGTTGCAACAAAATGTATTAGAGTGGCATCCGATGCGACAAGTCAAGCAGTCATTGAAACCCTTATTGAAAAATTCCGTCCAGATATGCGAATGCTTTCAGTTCCAGAGTATGCTCTTTACGAAATCCATGAAAACGGTGGTAAGTATATATTCACACACATATGCATAACTATAACATGCAGCTGCAACTTTACATTTTAAGTTTAAATTTATAGTTTATTTTATTATTTTTTTTCATAGAAGAGCGTAAACTTGGCCTCGATGAAAAACCATTGTTAGTGCAGCTCAATTGGCATATCGATGACCGTGAAGGGCGTTTTTTGTTAAGACGAATCGATGACAAGACTAACGCTCAAGGTGTCGGCTTTTCTTCCGATGGATCTAGTTTTCGTAGAAAGTTGAGTAAACGCGAGAAGAAACAAATGAAAAAGCAGGAAAAATTGAGTCGCTTAAAGAGTTTGGAACAGGACGAGAATGCTGCACCCATCGATCAAAATGGAGTAGCTGAAAAATTGTATACAGGTGAGTAAATGATATTACTCGTGAATGCATTTGAGTTAGTTACATTGTTTGTATGCTAATATAAAGAATTATTGTCTAGAGTTACCTGAAACGAGCTTTACCAGAAGTATTTCAAATCCGGAAGCTGTGATGAGAAGGCGACGTCAACAAAAGTTAGAGAGAAAATTACAACAATTCCGGAGTAAAGACGGTGGTCCCGATACTGGCGGAACGTTGAAGATTTACGGCGAAGCACTCTGCAAGGATGTCCCATATAAAACTTTACTCTTAAGTGTCCGAGATTCAGCGGTTCAGGTCGTGCGGGAGATGCTTTCCAAATATGGTCTAGAGAAGGTTGATCCACAGCAGTACTGTCTTGTTCAGGTCAGTCTTTAGTTCTATTTACTACTAGGTATTAGTTGTATCACATTAAGTCTTAGCACGTGTACTGTGTGTTAGAAGAAAATAAATATTGCGTACACGTATCATACCGTCATCGATCATTGAATTTTTCTAGATGTGAGAACGAGAACAAATTTTCTGTGTTTGCATAACATAATTTAATGTCCGTTACGTAAATCTGGAAAGTTATTTATAATAGAGTCGGCATTGCTAAATAAATCGTAGTTCATATTGCGAGAATTTTTTAATATTTGTATATACATTTTTTTTGTCTTTTTGAAATACTGCATGTAGGTAAATAGTGAAAATAACGGAGGAACGCAACAAGAATACATATTAGACGATGACGAATGTCCTCTGGCCATTCTTATGAATCATCCATCGACACGTGGTAAGTGCGAGTGTTTTTATTGAAGAATACTGTGACCAAATTTGAGGTAATAAAAAGATTTACGAAAATCAAAAAATTTGGAAATAGTTGCACATAGCGTTGATACAACAGTACACGGTACAGTGTTTATGCGCGGCGTGCCACGTTGCGTCGCGTCGTGTACATATAAGTCGATAGGTCTAACGCGCGCGCGTGCTTTTCTGCCTCTGAAGTACCGCCCCCGAACCCTCGTTTCTGCAATGCATAAGTTCAGTCGTGAAACGTTCTCACGTATTTAGTATTGTTTTCTGTTAATCGTGATATAAATGTTCATATTGCAAATTGCGTTTTGTTTATAAAAAACAAATATTAGTTTAGTTTCGTTTTGCAAGGAGCATTTAAATCTTTATATGAAACTTACTAATCAGAATGAAACAACATTCTCTATTGCTTGTTACGCGATGCAATACGTCAGTCTGTGTGACAAAATACTGCAAACTACGGTGTAAAGGAGCAAATGATGCACGTTGAGGAATTCCAATTTTGATGCAATCACTGTTGTGCGTCGTATATATTAAAATGGGTTGACAGTAAATCCTAAATCTACCTGGCTGTGAAACGTCGGTATTTATTTCTAGTAATAGTCTGTCAATTAGAGAGTCTAGTTTACTTTCATCTTCTCTCTTTCTTTTTTTATCTGTATCGTTTGATGCATTTATTGAACTTGAAAGACAAAACGGAAAAAGTTTAGGGCATGTCAAGCAGTAAACGATCACATACATATACGAGTTGGTAAAGAAACTGAGATTTTTTATTTCGACGTGTACTTAATATGTTATTTGTAAACTATTGGAAAACGTATAGGAAATGTGGTGCGAAATATTTCGCATGCGTAGTTGACCCATTTGTTTTCTCCGGTCTTAATTACAAAGGAGAAAAACGTGAAACATAGAGGACCAAAATTGAAGTGATCGATCGTAAAGGGGACCAGAGGCGCGGACGAGTACACGCGCACGCGTAAACACATACCATATAAATATATTCAGGGACCAGTTTAAACAAATCAACGAATTTTACGCACGATGATGGATTGGGGAATTAGACGTAAGCATTTCTAAGCTTGCTCTAAATAATAGTTATCTATTTGCGAGGATTCTTTGATTATTGTATGTACTTGTGACTGTTGCGAAGCATATTTTATATTGCACCACGAAATAGATCTATTATCACATAGATCGATACGATGCATTTCGATGACTGTTGATATTGTATGCATGCATATATATCATTTAAGTCTCATTTTTTCTTTGGATAGAATTTTGTTAGTATCTATAATTATTGAAATTGAGAAGCCGTGGCATTATATGTTTTAATTCAATGTTGTTTCCTTAAGTTCGATGAATTTTTTGATCAATTGTTTTAGTAATGAGACTAATGTTATTCGGTGAATCGGTTGATATCGATCGTTAGAAATAGCAAGGTAAAAAGGCGCGGTTATGTCGACGCACGTGCACTATGTATGTAGGTCAGATAAACACGCAAAGGGTAGAACATCAAATTTTATATCTGTGACAATATATATTATAATATATGTCTTATTACTAGAGGAAATAGATGGGAATTGAAGCCAAAAATTGGTTTTGCAATTACGTGTTAAGGGTAGTAATACCTGTTTGATATTGTTAACAGGTTCCATTATGTTCCACGTGAGAAGAAGACCTGCTGATTATGTGCCTCGGAAACGGAAGAAAAAACCAAGCGGCAAGTGGAACGAATTAGACCACAACAGGTTCGTTGCAAGTCGTGGTAAGGAATTGTAGAACAGTTAGTTGAAAAGACACGTATTGCGCAGGTATGAAGACGAAAGACTGCCGTTCTTGCTGGAACTGAATCCTGATGGCAGCGAAATTACAAATGGAACGGCTGTACGACATCGGTTGCAACCAAATGTGACGGAGGTGGGTTCGGAAAGGCCGATAGGTCCGCAAGCGGTTCAAGCTCAAACCCTCACTCTAACAGGACCGACTGTCATGCCAAGACATTGCGTTATAGCTTTTACCGAAAATATCGTTACTCTCACGCCTTGCTCCAGAGACGCTCACACTTACGTAAACAACCAGAGGATACATCAGACAACAATACTTCAGGTATGCAGTAATTGTTAAGATACCTACGTACGTGAAACACTTGAGACTTGAGAAATAATGAAAATAATATAACTGAGTATACTTCCTTTATTTTTACTTGTTCATTTTTGTTTATTTTTTGTTTTTTCCCCTTTTTGTCATGTAGAATGGGGCGATCGTGAAATTTGGCAGACTACATACTTTTAAGTTCATCGATCCAGCACCCGATGAACGTATCAGGCAGCGACATGATTCTGCGAGACAGATTGAATATGGTTACGAACGGTATGCGTATTGTTTATTATTTTTTTGATGCGTGCGATGCGAGTACGAACTTCTTAGTAGATCGTTTAGAAAAAATAGTTCATATTAAGCGCATTGCAAGGTCACCGAAATAGAAAAAAAATGGAATGCGGAAAAAGAATCAGGTGAGAAAGTAATAGCGCATAAATAAATTATAGGATGAGAAGGTATAAAAACAGAAAGAATGTGAAGGATAAATCATATAGTAAGCTGTTCGTAGTACGTATAAGCTGACAGCATTTCATTAGATCTAGAACGGAGCTATAGAAAATACATTACGTCTCAAGCACGCTTCTTATATTATTTGCGTGACGAGTTCTTTTCATTTCTGTCTTCTTCTCTGTTAAATAAAAGAGGGAGTGGAGAATAGCAGAAGGAGATTCTGTCTGCACTTGATTTTTGTTTTCTTCGGTCTGTTGCTTTATTTCTTGCACGCTGCCTGCTTTTGTACCGTAGACGCTCACCAGACTTGGCCAGTCAAGAGACAAACGTGGATAGATACGGGTCGATGTCCGGAACCCCAAATAATGGACAGAATCAAGTTCAGGGTCAGAGCCAATCGAGCCAGGAGCATCAATCCTCTCAATCATCTAGTCTAAGCAAGTCCATACCTGGTGGTGCTGTTGGTCATACTCGAAACTCGACACAAGTGCCGGAATCCACACACAATTACGAAACTACTTTCGATCTTGATGGGAATGTTGAAACTGCCAGTCTCACCAGCAGCAGAGATGGTAACAGGTAATGAAAAACGGTTTTCTTTCCTTTGTCACGTTTGCATTTAGAAGTCTCTGTAACAAATGGATTCTTTCAATCAATGGGGCCGAAGAACAGGGTAAGCCGAGACATCGGACCTTATAAGTAAAGTAGAAAAGGAAACTCGCTAGATAACTAAATAAATTTCAAATGTGTAATCATAACAAGTAACATTGTTTTTCGCTATTTTTATAGAACATTGCAGAATGATCGGCAACCACGAGGAACCGATCCCATCTTACCAGCAGTATTGGAATTTCTCGAGGAAACGGAGGAAACCTTTTTTCATGCGGTCATCACGGATGTGGAACCATCAGCACCACAATTCAAGTTGGCTCCAACGTATACACTATACTTAGCTGCGAGATATCGTGCGAGCACGCATTACAGACCAGAATTGCAACCAACAGAAAGAGCTCACAGGCTGACTGTGATGTTGGCGAACGTCGCTACCATGATACAACGAGTAATACAGGTGAGAAATGATTAAAAAACAATGCAAGAGTTTCGTTTATTACAATTTGAAAATCATTGGAAACAAATGGATGGCTTATAGGAACGATACATGGACGCATCCTCTTTGGCTCTTTGGCTTGCGAACGGCTCGGAATTACTACATATGCTGAAAAACGATCGTCACGTGGGGGCATTTTCAACAAGGGCACAAGATATTTTGACAGACGCCGTTCACACGGCATTTGCATCGTTGGTTAGATGCATTTCCTTGGAATTAGCACCAGCGATGTCCCAGTTTATGGCTGATGCTGATGAGCCTGCCAAAGAAGCTGGAGTTCTTCAGATCTTTTCAAGTACAATGACACTACTTAGACGATGTAGAGTGAATGCTGCCCTCACGATACAACTCTTCAGCCATCTGTTTCATACGATAAACGCAACCGCATTTAATGCGTTAGTTTCGAATACAAACTTGTGCGTTAGATGGTTTGGACGTCGATTGAAAGCGAGACTAAATGCTCTTGAAACTTGGGCGGAAAGACAAGGCTTGGAACTTGCAAGTCAGTGCCATTTAGCGACAATTATGCAAGCGACGCACCTTCTTCAAGCACCAAAATACAATGCCGAAGAACTCGCTACATTGAGTTCCACCTGTTTCAAGTTAAATTCTCTGCAAGTGAGAGCGCTGTTGCAGAAGTATCAACCGGCCGCAGATGAACCCAGACTTCCAGCAGAATTAATTGAAAATGTTGTAAGGGTAAGTCAACGTGACATAAGCAGTTTTCAAGTATGCTCAACATTATTATGCATTCGGAACATCCATATTTAGGTAGCCGAAAGCGTGGCTGACACGCTTGCACGTGCCGATGGCAGAGAGATTCGACTTGAGGAAGAGCCTACACTTGCGTTAGCGCTTCTACTTCCCGAAGATGGATATAGTTGCGAAGTGATTCGCGGAGTTCCGCCAGGATTAGCTGAATTTTTAGCGCCATTACAACGAGACGGTCTCTGTCGCATGGCACCACAACCTACCAGTAGTGGATATTGGACTATATACATGATAGACCATCATAATAATGTAAAAATCCTTTTTATTATGGCTATAACAAATGATATTTTCGAATGATCACTGAAAAAACTCATCTTATCCTAGCAGTTCCGTAGCCCAAGCGCGATGAGTAACAGATCTGGAGGCTACTCTTCTCATACAGGATCGAATACGGCTCAACCCGAGATACAAGTGATAAAATTGCACAAATCGACTAATGGGATGGGTTTGAGTATTGTTGCGGCAAAGGTTTGTAGATTATCACACGCAGATACATATTACGTTATACATTTAGCTTAAATTATTCTCTTTTGGAAAATGTTCTATTCAGTTGTGGTATTTTATAGGGAGCTGGTCAGGATAGGCTTGGAATATATATAAAGAGCGTAGTTGCGGGTGGCGCTGCCGATGCTGTAAGTGAATAAAAGTTTTTGCAAAACTTGATGTCTTACAGAAATACGAACAGTTCTTTATCTGTTGGTTTGCAATGTGTATTCAGGATGGAAGATTGACAGCCGGTGACCAGCTGCTGAAAGTGGATGGACAAAGTTTGGTAGGAATTACTCAAGAAAAGTAAGCATGAAATGTTAATGATTTCGTAAATACAAATTTATCTCTTATGATCCTATGTATGCTAGCGTACGATTATACTTTTATTATTCCTAGGGCTGCTGAATATTTGGTACGCACCGGACCAATAGTAACATTGGAAGTTGCTAAACAAGGTGCCATATATCATGGTTTAGCTACTTTATTGTCGCAACCATCACCGGTAATGACCAGAGGTATGTATCTTTCGATCATTAAAAGGACCGATATTGGCGAAACAAAGGTCTCTGGGCGTGTACCAAATGATATAAACAAATATGTCGAAATAAGGAATATCAAATGAGCAACTCGGAATGTTTGCTTAACAATGCTTTCATAAATCATCCTCGCTCGCAATAGCTATCCGGCCTCTTGTCACACAAGTCTCCTTATCCTTAATGTCGTGTCCTTGTCTTGTGAAATACCGAGATACATTCATGATCGCTTAACTAACGCTTCACTAACTGATTATTCCCAAGCAGCGCACAAGATTCGACCCAAGTCCGAGAACTTAGAAGCTTCAGCGGTGCAGGAAACGAACAAGCAGCCATCTACGTCACACTCAATGGGTAATCTATTGAACGTGCCAAAGCACGAGGCCGATTCGATCGATCCAGTACCAGGTGCGAATCTTCCTCCGAAGGACGCGAAATATCATCGCGTTTTCGATTCAGTCAATTCATCGTCTAATTGCATTCCGAATCAATTCTACGAGCAGCATGTTCCACAAACTTCGTCGTTGTGGTCGTTAACAACTACTTCTTTAATTCACGAGAATGTAAACAATGAAGACGTAAAATATTCTTTACAAAAGGAACGTAACGAGTCCGTAGGTGGCAATGCTAATTTTGGTGATGGTGGTGGTGATTGTGATGGTAGTGATAGCAATAGCGATGGTGGTCATAATAGTACACATTTTCGTAATTTTAACATGTCGACGGATACGTTGCACACCTCTACCCACTGTACGTTATCTACTACGGAAATTAGTCAACCTGAACCTTCTCTTGAATCACCGAGTCAATCAATTTTAGACTCGAACTCAGAATCGCTGAAATATGGTAATTTATGTCTTGATTCAATACCGTATATCGATCAAACGGATGAACCAGTGACGTTTTTCAAGTCGGACGAGTATAACGGGCATCAATCGGAAAGTGATCATATTCTAGATAATTATAGTGTTGACGTCGTAACAAATTTTCCGCGTAATTATGATCATAAAACATCGAATATAGAACAATATATAGAAGAGAATAAACAACAAATTATACTTGAAAAGGTCCATGACAAAAAACGCAACGAGGAAAAGATGCAGATATCATCATCGAGCAATGAATCGAAGAAGGAAATTGATAAGTCCGAAATAAATACGATAAGTTGGAAAACGAAAAACGCTGCCATAGTAACCATGCCAGAATTAAGTCTTGAATTGTCTGGCCTAGATAGCGATACATCAAGCGATTTGTCTAGCCTGAACAAGTGTTGGAAATCACCAGAAGAAGTACGTCTCGGATGCGGTCGAGTAGCAGCTTTGGCTAAACACTTTTCGAAATTGGCTGATGTCGAATCGATCGACCAACGGTTAAGCTCTATCAGATTATTAGAAAGTTCGATGAAATTTGTTTCAGAACCTAATTTCTCTTCGGCCACGACGCACAACCGTGAAAGTAACCGGTTTACTGGAATTGAAAAGAAGGAGTATCGATCTGAGTTAGACTTGAGAAATAATAAAATGGAACGACAGAATGTTTTACGAAGCAGAATAAACTCTATCGAAAACGATACAAACGATCTGTTACAAACAAATAACGCTTATGAGTCGTTCAATACATCAGGTGATATGCAAAAAAGATCGGTTAGCGGTAAACAAAAATTATCATTGTTGGAGCAACAACACGTGATAGAACAATTAAAAGAAATGTCTAATCTTGACAATGTGACTTCCCCGCATTCTTTTCAGTCCTTTCCTTCTTCATCATCGTCTCCGTCTCTGTCTTCATCTCCGTCCTATGTATTATTAAACAAAAGTATTGGATCTCCTTGTGAAGTACATCACATGATAGCGCAACCGACTATACGGAAGTTCCTATCTTCATGGAATGTACAGGCCGAAGGGAATCAAGTTCGAAGAAAGAGCGCAAGAGAACAACTGTTTCTCAATAATAATCCAGTCAAGCAATTATCCAGTTCCTATCCAAACTTCAAAGGAGTACGAGATTTATCGCGTAGCGAAACCAAGTTAAGATTAACAGGCAGAAAATATTCCTGGCCACATAACAACGAACTCTGTGTTCGATCTAGGAGTGAAAATCCTATACAGAATAATAAGAAAGCCAAAAATATCGTCCACATAATTAATAACGAGTCTGGCGCAAATAGGGAAAGATCACTAGATGGAGAGATGTACACAAGATTAAATCAAACTCGTCCAAATCTCGATTCTTTCTTACGTAAGCAGTTAAGCTCACCCTTTCGAATTTTTGGAATGCGTGACACGTGCCTGTTGATATTGCAAATACAATCGACGTTGTGGAAATTAGTACTGGTCATCGACTTACATCGCACATTTTTATTATTTTCCAAACATTGTTTCCACAATTTAATTTTAAACGCAATATACAGGCATTTTTTCGTTCAATTAGTGGTTCCAATGATAAGTGCATGATACGTACATGAAAGCAATTAAAAGTCAATAATAGAGATGGCCATGCACTACGTTGCCTTGTATATATTTTCTTCCATTGGTTTTCATCATGGATTCAATTTTATACATTGTCTTTTTTTATGTTAGATTCATTTTTTAATTCTGTATAAATGCAGGTTCAATTGCATAAGTCGTCCGTTTAAAGGACTACAAGGCATGTATTATACGCAATGCATGACTCTAATTTTTGGGGAATAATATCAAAATATTAATGTCATTGTACGTTGCATGAACCACGCAAGACATCTTCATCTTGGTTTAGCAATGATCCCACGATGGCAATCTATAGCTTCATGAACACAATTTTTTGGCCGAACTAGTCGCTGTTTGTTCTCAATTTCTCTTCATCACAAAAGTGGCGAACTATTATATAGACATATATTTCCGCATGTGGCTATCGCAGGACCTCGTCGCATGAGTGAACGAGACTTGCCATCGCGGCTTGGACGCGACGCAATTGCACCGCAACAGCAAATGCATACCAGCAAGTCTGTTCCAGCATTGCACAGTAAGTAGAAAACGATCGAAGAACGGCAATTGCTGCACTTCACTAGCTTGGTACACTCTTGCCTAATTTAGGCATCACACTTGATTAAGAAATTACACTCAACCATACCATTCTGCTTTTTTTTCCTCTGTTACATCTTGTTTATGTTGAATTAATGTTGTCCTCTGTTTTACCGTTGTGTTGCTCAATTAATGAACATTTGACTTTATATAAACAAATGGACTGATTGTAGTTTTTAAAAACAGATGTAGGAACCGATGGCAAACAGCAACACGAGGTATTCAACCCTGGTTACAGCAGGGCATCGTCGAGTAACAGTGTTACACCTCCTGTTACACAACCACCTCCACCGATGACTGCGATCAGCAGTGCGACATCGTTGCGTTCCCGGTAAATTTTTTTTCCCGAATATTACACGTGAATTTTAACTTATCTACTGATCTGTACAATTTTTATTATAAAATATAGTTCGAGTCATAATTTACATGACCAAACCAGAATCGGAACATTACCACCGAGTGGTCTCGTGAGTAGGCAACAATCGTCGCCGAATTTGAATCCTGGTCAGGCGGCAACTAGTAACAATGGTCCAAATGTTAATGCTGGAACAGGTTCGAATATCCCTCAGGGTAACGAGGCCGAAAGATTTTATCAGAATTTGAGTATCTACAGAAACCAAGACACAAAGCAAGGACAGAGTCCATCTCAACATTCGGACGATAGGTAGATAGCCTTGTATCCTGCTGGTTACCCTTTCATATCATTTACTTACTATTCGCTTCGTTCGTTGTAGAAATCCTCCGCAGTTGCAGAAAAATTCGAGAGGTTCGCAAAATTCTTTAAACCGTCCAGGAACATACGAAACGAACCAATCCACCAGGGACCGTCCTATGTCTGCGTATGTGCCTCAGCCTCAACAACAATCGTACTTCAGCCCTGGCCAAACACAACAACAAGGCTCTGTAGCGCCTCTTAGGTCACAGTCCTCACGGGATATAATACGACAGGAAGCTAAGCTTCAGGAAATGCAAGAGGAAGTTAGAAGACGCGAGCTACGAGGCGGTATTCCAGTTCCGTCGAATCAGTACCGACCAGCCGCGTATAATCTAAAACCAAATACGCCTATCCAATCAATGATGAGTTCTGCCATCCGGCCGACGAAGTCTGTCGTACTTCAACCGAATATGGGATCAAGTCCACCAGTAACTGTGTCCTCGCCGTCTGCTCATGCTGCATCCAGACAAACGACTGCTTCTAGTTACGGTTATTTGGATACGCAATATGCTCCATACATGGTCCAATATGGAAAATCTCATCACGTGCATCAACACCAACACCCGCATCAACATCCGCATCAATTTCAACTTCAGCATCAACATCAGCACCAGCACCAACATCAACATCAGCATCAGAACATGCAACAACAAAATCTGGGGCACGTCCAATACGGACACAGCGGTACTGCATCATCGAGGGGAAAACCCGACTCGTCTCGTCTGCAGCCGAATGGGATGCTACTCGACTACGGAAGAGATCAAAGTACTCAAGATGTTGGGAAATCTTATATGGATCAGAACCAGCATATTGCTGTTAACTCTCAATATTATTCGGATATGCGGAACGATCATTACACTGGTGATAGTGGAATGAATAGAGCACAAACTGCGCAGGACTCGAGCTGTTCGATTCCGAATGAAATCTCTATACGACCCATTCCATCAGAGGAAGGATATACAGAAAGTCCACCACCGCCACCACCAAGCACTGCGACACATCCTCTTTATAGTAAACAATCCGACTCAAGGTAATAGAAGATTAAAAAATTTTATTGTCTAGTTAGGGAAAGTAAATAAAATGCATAATTAATAAGAAATTAAATGTTTTCATCTAGGTACACAGCTAGTATGCAGGATCCTCCCCGTGGAGGATACTATCCAACAAATGTAACCGGAGCTACATTACAACCACGTCAGTATCAATATAGTGCTACGAATCCATGGCAGCGAGAAGAAAAAGAAAGGGTAGGCATAGAATTGAACGAAAGGACAGAATATAAATCGTAGTTCGTATTACTTTTGTAATTTTCAATATTTTTACATTCTTATTGCTGTTATATAGGAACAGGCGCGTAGAAGAGAAGCTGCAAGACAGTGGAGAGATCAGCAAATAGCAGAATTGAGTGCATTACCTCATAGAACGTCACAACAGGAAGAGCAGCTGCGAGCACTCCAGTTAGAAAGGGACTTTCAGAAAAGAGCCGAAGAAGTTGCCAACCAACAAGACGATGACGAGGAAAGTAATGATTTAGACACTGAAAATATTCGAGTTCAGCAAGACTTACTTCGTGGAACAGTGACTCAAGATCGAAACAATTCATCGGAACAACATCTCAATCTGTCTAGAACAAATGTAATGAATCAATCTGTCAGAGGCAATCATGTTACTCAATCGCTTGGTGCACCTTCGATGCATTCTACTACACAAGGGAATGGAACTCCTCAGCAATGCTTGCAGAATGCGCCAACGTCTTGCTTACAGCAGCAACAACAACAAGATAATTCTGGAATGCATTTATCAGCGGATTATCAATATGAACAAACTAATCAAGTACAAAATAATGCAGGTCAAATGTCGATGTCATCCTTAATTCATTCTCAAAAACCTCTTAGCTTATCTCAATCCATCGAAGATAGAGAGATGTATCGTAGACCTGAAGAAATTAAGCGAAAGCAAGTCGAATTCGACGATATACAATCCAAAAAGAAAGACGAGGAAGCTAATAAGCAGCAACAAATCCAGCAACAAATATATCAGCAACAACATAGTTTGCAACAATCGCAGTCCCACCTTAAAACTCAACAAATGTTACATCCTAGCATGTTGCGATTGGATAGCCTTGCCATTAATGGATCAAACATCTCTTGTAAGTATTCAGATGAAAATTAATACGTTGCCATTGTTAATAGCTAAAATAATACATTTACTTTATAGCTACGCAGAATGGTAACAACGAGGCGCCTTTGCCTCCCGAACGGGGATCCAGTTATGCAATTATGTCGCAGCAGAGTGCACTGAGATCAAACAATACGAACGTATCTAGTGTAATGACATTGACATCTCAACCGCAGTCAACATCCGTGAAAAGAGTCTCCTTTCATGATTCAAATGCGAATGTAGAAATGCAACGAAACATGTCGTCCGGAAATTTAACTACAGCTATGGATGTTATTACAGAAGATCCAAATGTAAAATGCTGTAATAATATTGTTTTTTGAATACATCAACTGAGATTGAAAATTGCATCTATCGTTTATTTCCAGAATTTCATAAATGATGCAGAAATTTTGTTGGCATCTCCAAAAACACCCGACGGATCCGGCGCGGTTTCGATTACCTCTAGTACACCCGGCGTAATAGGCGCCCAGGAAGTGTACAAGTAACGTCATATTCTTTATATCAATTTTATTTAAACTAGTACATATTTCTCGCCCCAAAAAAGATGCATAACGTATTGTTCGATCAATTTGTTTAGGGATCCAAGACAAAGACGGCTCGCAGAGAAGCAAAAGCAGCAACAAAATTCTCAAGTTGGACAAGTACCTGAGAAACTCAGTTTCAAAGAAAAGATGAAGATGTTCGCGATGGAAACCGGCGAGGATGGAACACCGAGGGACAAAGTAAAAATTTCACGCGCACAGCGAGAGATAGACAACATTGGTAGTCCCACTACCGCAACGCTAAATAGCAATAACCATCACCATCAACATCATCACCACAACAGCGTCAATAACAGCAGCGGCAGCAATCCGATTAACAATAATAACAACGGCAGTAATATCAGCAGCAGTAACAGTACTAACCGGCAACAATAGAAATCAAGACTGAAAAATGAAATTTATTTTGTTTAGAATCATGTTGAATTATTGTTATCGATACGAGTGGGTCAGATATAGTAACGACTTTGATTAAGAACAACAATTGTATACATTATTTTGAATGCCACCAACTATTCGGTATAAGCATACGCAAATCATTCCAGCAACTATTCACATTTCAATCAAAAATATTTGCCTAGAGAATAGATACGGGCACGCAGAACAATTATCATTGGACTAGAATTATTAGAGTATAAAAAGTACAATGAAACAAACGTCCCTTAGCTTTCGCAGTTTTAGCATTTGTCGATACATAAGTATAGCTCATGTTAGAAGCATTTGATCCTACTCGTTTCATTGGACCAAGTAAGTATTTTTCGATAGTTTATAAATTTGATAGTAATGCGCAACGAAAAATATTAACGTGGATTTTAGAGTTATTATATGAACTTTACCAACGTAAGATATCGTACCATAAAGATTATATGTATACATATATATGTATAATGATTTTATGTACATAGAATTTAGTTGAATTTATAGAACTACATACTTGTTATTTACAATATTGTTTCATATTTATATTTAATGTTACGCGTATTGAGTACAGAGTACTGGGGTCCACGCGTACGCGTATGCACGTTTTTATTACTCAGTTAGGAGGCGCGAAGGCTTTAACGCAATCGTTAGAAAAACGTGCACGAATTTAATCAAACTTGGCAGCTTTAAAATGAAAGAAATGATGACGCGAGAGAGAGAATAGATACAGTCTACTGAAAGAAACTTGAACCGAAAAAGAAAAACATAGTTATTTACTGTTGATCGTTATATTACGAACCTTAATCTGTTAGCCTTAACAGACGTGCAATTTTTTGGTGCATAGTCGTACGTCTTTACTTGCTTTTGCAATTTAAAACAAAAGAGATATACATAAAATTATGCAGCAAAAAGTTGTTCGTGTATGTACATCGGATCTTACGATGATCATTACTTTTCCGTCTTTGATTTATCATGCTTAGACGTATAATAGTCGATATCGTAAAATTTCATTCCACGTGTGCTTGTAGTGTAGAGTGTAGATTATACACACACACCCACACACACGTACACATATACAAGATTCCTACAAAGCAATATTTTAAAGAAAGTAACATATAGCTCTTATGTTTCTTTGTGTTAATGTTTTCGATTATATTTTTATTTTAGCAAAGCACGCTCTTGTAAAAACATTAAAACTAAATCGATGCTTAGACGAAGAGAAAGATTATGAAAAATGTGCAGTAAATTCTCCGTTGTGTATAGCAAATATGAATATGTGCCTGTGCACTATATTTTTTCTAACATGCTTTCATGTTTTGTCAATATAGGAAATTCGTTAATTATGTAAAACAAATAACTTGCGACTGTATACCTTATTACAAAGTATTGTTACAGTACATTATTGCATATATTAACGATTCTACTTTTATGAATCACTTATTTTTTAATTCTTGTAAAACACGATGTGATTGAGAAATAAAAAGGAAAAAAAAGGTATTGTCTGAAAAAATTATTTATGAAAGACTGAAGAAATGGATGTATGCATATACGTACATATACGTACTACGTGTTGTATGATTAATCAGGATCATCCTATGTCCTATGTATTATTTTATCATGATCATGAAGATGTGCATGACAAATTCCAACTTATTTTTATGCCATATCTCAATTATATTATAAATATTAATAACGATATGCGTGTATCGTTTGAGAATTAAAAGAGAATTATAAATTATATTACTGAAAGAACTCATTT
>NW_017176727.1:127005-155676 GCF_001652005.2 Ceratina calcarata | reverse complement strand
TCGGCAGATAGCAATCTCGATTATGTAAAAATCTACTCATTTAGAAAAGGGTTCGATATAAAAAAATTACGATTTTTTAGCAATATAAAATTTAGCAACATAATTGTTGAGACAATGTTATTTTAACAACAAAATGCATATTTTTACAGTACAGTAAATCAGCCAATCGTGGAGAGTTTACCCATATCGACTTCCTGTGTTTTAGGGAACCATTCGATAGGGAGCGCAAACACGTGAAAATTTGCCAAGAGAGGCGCAGAGAGGCGGCGTCGTCGCTTGAGGTGTGTGTGGAACAAAAAATTATTTCCTCCCTCAACTAAGATACAGTCAAGTATCTTGAACTAAATCTGTACAAATCGTAGTCAGTGATTCGCTTAGAATCGCGAAGATCGCGAGTCATTACGCGTTTTATCAGGATCAGTGATATTTACAGTAGTTGGCTAAGTCGAGATAATAATTTAAGAAATTTACTCAGCCCTAAGTGTACATAACATTTACAAGCTTGTTGTTAAATAGTTATAAAAATTTTGAGTGCTTAAACGTCCTAATTATAAGCAATGGCTAACATACTTTAAGGAAAAACTGACTAGGCTCCTTGTTTGTGATTACATACATGCGTTGAAATCCACTAAGAAGTAAAAACTGAATTACCAGAAAGAAAAGCTGAAACCAGTCAAGAAATTGGAGACCGGATAAATATAGGTAACGCAAATAAAAATTTTGTAAATAAGCAATATACACATAACAAATGTATAATTCGTGGAAATTAGATACGTGCATTACAATTAGTTATTGTCAGTATTTAAACACTTGATCTTTCTTTCGTTTTCCATATTTCGATTATTAAATTCGTTTAGTATGACTTGGATTAAATACCTATTATCAGAGAAGCTATTTGGAAAATTCGCAGTTCAGTATTATTATTTTGAAAGCAATGGGACTTGAGTACCTTTTTTATGGGAAAGAATTATATATTTTAAATCTTGTCTCATGAGTTATTCGCTACATTACTAAAATAGTTAACGGGAAAACGAATTGATTTTACGATGCTAAAGGGTATGCGTTATCGATCGTTAACGTCATGGATGCACGCGCGCACGCATGCGTGTACTTGCACATGTGTGCACGTGTTCGCCTATGTAAGTCGTACAAACGATTGAACGTTTCGCTGATCGTGCAAAATTGATTGGGAAAACTTGCGAAACCCGCATTCTTACTTGGCATCCGAGTCGAATGCGTGAAATTTCTATGTTCAGACATATTTGTTTGGCCGTGTATACGAGGTCATAAATACATTGTACGTACACTATGTCGATATCGTAGATGATGGCTGCGTATGTACACAAAGTACACACTCTTCCCATAAATAATAATATCGACAGATTTTAAGCTCAAACCGTCTTTGGCGACGCAAATTTTTGTGTTTGGCACGATAGACATTGTTATCTAAAGCTGATATTATGCATTTGAGTACATATCATTTATTCAAGTACTCCGAAGATTTTACTTTGATTGACTTGATTCCGTTGATGGTATCAGAATGAAAATCAGATTTGACTTTAGATAAAAAATCAAACTGATATAACTACATATGTTCGTACTCGTGGCTCGCTTGCGAACATATTTGAATATGAAATTGGAATAACAGAAGTTTCCGTTTTATTTATTATCATTATCACTAAAATTGAAATTTTACGAATGATTCGAGATAATTGTTTTAAACAATCGTATTATATTAGACATATAGACCTCATCTGTGGATGGTATGAGAGCTAATATGATTTGACTTTTAACGGTATTTTTCGTCAAAAATAGTACAATGTAAAATGGTACAGTAAAATATAATCTATACTGAATTTATTTGTACTTGTAAATAATAGCTGGATTAAGTCTATATGAACGAAATAATAAACTATAGAGTATAAGATGTACAATAGAAAAGAGAGAAATACATATTGAATTTGGAAGTCATACAAAATGACGTGTGATGTTATCAATGTCTCTTGAGTTACTGAAATAGAAGTATATTTTAGGGAAAACCGTGTTTTCCGGTTACTATTGATCACTTGGCAAAGAGTCCAATAATCTACACAAGCCAAAGTTATTGCTGTTAAATATGTATAGAGTTACCGAGTGAATCAAAAACTTAGCTTCATCAGCTGCAATTAAATTTTGATTTTGCTTCAGTTAGTACTCAATACTCATATACTTGTTACTGTTTTAAAAGAGTTCTGAGAAGGACATGCATTGAAAAATATCGTGATCGCATTAGGAGAGATGTTATATCATAGTATGTGCATTGTGAAACATGATGTAGTATTGTTAGAAGGAATGATAGAACCTTATCGCGTTTGTAATCCGGTAAGAGGTTAAGTGAGTTTAAATAGAATATACTTTCCATAGAAGAAAAGTAGAGACAATTTGAATACTTATTGCGTGTCCACGGGACACGCTAATTTGTAAAATTTTTCAATTTTCCGTACGAAGGATAATGGAAATTGCCTTAAAAATTTTGTTAAATCGTGATTGTGTGAGATGATCGAATATATATGCACGAAGTGCCGGAAGGAGTAGAGAAAGAGAAGGAGAAAAAGGAGTAGGAGGTGGCGGCGATGCAGAAGAGAAGGCGAGTCGTAAGCAAAGGCGGAGCAAAGTTGAGCAAAGCTGTTGGTCACGTATCGGGATGAAGCGTTTAGCGTGGCGACGGAACCAGAAAGGAGTACAACGACACGTATGCCTACAGTAGTATGTATGTACAATTGTATGTGCAATGCGGTGGGACGAGTTTCGCGATCTGATAGCGATACGTAGAAAATTGACGAGAGAGAAGTACCCGACCAGTAGAGATGGAAGATAGGTGTACGCGGTGGGAATCGCCGTCGCGTAGAATTGAAGACTGTTGAAGAATTTTGTCAGTGGGGAGAGAACTCGCCGTGACGAAGAACGACGAGGACAAGTACGGCGACAGCGAAGACCGCTACGACAAAACGACGCGACTGGGATGCAAAAAAATTGAAGAGAGGTGGAGGATAATAGGGAGGGTAAATGGAAGAAGCGAAGATGAAACGCGACTGTAAAGAGGAAACGACATTAGTAGGTCGAAAGCTTTTCAATAACCGTAATACAAGAATAAAGCCAATTTACAATCTTTTAAGGCTTTGAATGTAACCCGGTGTCTATTGATGGCAAAATTGCTCGCATAGAGGAAACAAAAAATATACGTGTCAACTGTTCAAAGTAGAGAGTATTAACACCGTCGTGGGTTGCGCGAAAGATCGAGGGTAAGCGTGTTCAATCAGTTATCGTTTCAGGCAAATTTTGCAAATCGTGCGAGATTCACTACATCGTGAAGACGACTTGGATTCGTTCCGATATAAAAAGGGTAGCCATATTCTATAATCAAACTGTTCTCTTCACATTAACATATGAGGATCGATTTTATTCACTGTTTTCGTCCTCGGCGTTTCTTTAATCCCAGGAAATATTTTATCGTTCTTATGTTTGCTTTAATTTGGGTTCTGTGAAGAGTGTTTTTGCACTATTTATTGTTTCTTAAATTTTATCGGTGTATTTATCGTGACTTTAACGCACAACTTTTTCATCTTGTTTTAAATGTGCATTATTTTGTTTAAACAAATAGTTTTATAATTGCCATATACGTAGTAATGACTTTAACTGATAATTAGTAACACTGCATATTTTAAGACCGAAGAGATGAGTAGGTCAAAACAATTAAGTATAAGTATATTTTACAAGAGTAGGTAACATTAAGTAGTAAGTATAGGTAATAATTTAAGTTAAGTATGATCCAATATTATACGTAGTATTTAAATATGTAGAACCCTACATATATATATCTATGTGCATATGTAGATTTATCAATGTTTGTATACACGTGCATTTTTTCTCGGGAAATCAGTGTTTTATTTTGTTTGCGGATAATGTGCATAGGAAATGATATATTTATCGTTGGTTGACCGATTCGACGTATATACTTAATGTGCGCAGTAACAGAATCTAGTTTCGCATTACCTTTGATAGAAGGGTATGTGTGTAAGAGTATGCACCTTCGAATTCGACCGCAGAGGTGACCTACGATCAATAATATCGATAATTTACTAGATCGGATTCACGGCACATCTATCAAATTTCAATTTGAACGATTTCTATGTAGTTATGTATATGCGTTTTTCGTGTGAACGCGTATGCATAAGAAATACTTAAAATGTAAAAGAGCAACGTCGTTTAATGCGTGTCGAAATGGAGTGAAACGACTGAGCAAGGCACATTTACTTCCAGTTCATTCATTTCGATACCAAGCTGTTTGTTCATTGCGGAGAAAGAAGTATTGGGCGGATCATCTACGTAACACCTGTACATTTCTGTTTTCCGTGTGCGCGATCTGCTTGTTCACGGTCACAGTTTATCTATTGCATTAGGCGATTAAAGTAGACTTTACGCGCGTACAGCTTACGTAATAGAATCGATGGGGCCACGCGGGAGTTCGTCGTCTGTGTACATACATATGCTTCCATGAATCTTGCCTTTTGATGCGTGGAGACGGCGATAACTTACTTATTGCAATTCACGTTTAACAATTGATAGCAGCTACATATTTCTATGTCTCTATTACGATTATATACACGATAAAAATTTTAATTTTATTTTCGTGCGAATTCTACTGTTTGGTACTTCTATTCATAATATATTCAGATACTAAAAAATTGTTTTCAAATTTCCAGATGGAAAATATGAACAGTGCTGAGTCCTGGACCTTTCCACCGAAACAGGCTCTCTATGATCCAACTCTAGAAAGGGAAGCCTGTGGTGTTGGATTCATTGTTGCTATAGATGGAAGAAGGTCTCATAAGGTAAATAACCACACAATGTGTTTCGTAAAAAAAAGAGATGAACACAGGTAACTTTGTTACGAATTGTTACTCAGTCGACGACAAGGATATTTAACGAAATTTATAATTTGCATTACGTCTCTGACTTTATCCTTATAGATTGTTCGTGATGCACAAACTCTCTCTGCGCGTATGAACCATCGTGGAGCTTGTGCGTGCGATAACGATACCGGAGACGGAGCTGGGGTTCTTTGTGCAATTCCTCATGAATTTTATGCCAATGAATTGCGGTAAGAGATAACCGAATTTCATAGGTCTTTCTATTGCTTTAGCAACTCGTGACGTATTCGTGTCGCGTAGTGCGTCTGATAACGCAGCGATAACTGTGAACTGCCTAATCTCTTAATTCCTTTAGACTGACGGCGTATTTATAGGTTATCGCATTTTACGTTGCTATAGATAACAATAATTACAAGTTTATTTCTTTATTAATCAATTCATTGCTACGAATGCTGTTATTATTATCAGAAAAGAAAGTCAATCAATTGCATGACATACCGCTGGTACTTCGGAATGTTCCTCTTATATGTACTTTGCTTTTTTTATTTGCTCGTTTATCATACATTGTTCAGGTTCATTTTTCCGCGTAATACGATATTGATTTAGTGTTTAAAAGATAGGGTGATTCATGAGAATCGTTATGCATCAGAATTGTGCAATACAACTTAACCACATAATACGTTTATAATAGTATAGATAAAGTAATCTTAGCAGTAGCTAAGAAAAAGGAAGAAAATGAAATTGCTCATTAAGAGATAAATATATCATTGATGTCTATGGGAATATAAGAAAAGAATAAATCTTGAGATTTGTATAGGGGCAGAGTACCAGATTTTTTTTAATCTAATTAATTTTCTCACTATAATCATCGAAAGTGATTGATTTGATTTTGTTTTGCAGTGAACAAGGAGTCGAATTACCACAATCCGGCCGTTATGCAACCGGTATTTTGTTCCTTGATCAAAATACGCATAAAGAAATAGAGACTGCTTTTGAGAAGTTAGCTAAAGAATGTAGCTTGAGGGTACTTGAATATTACTACTCCAATTATTTTCTTTCATCAATTGGGACACTCATTTTCACTTGTTATGTAATGTTTTGTCTCTGTTAATAAGGTAATTTGTTGGCGTGACGTTCCAACGGATAACACTCAAATTGGTCAAGTAGCGCGAAAATGCGAGCCTTATATGCGTCAAGTTTTCGTTACTGGCGACCAAGATGACAGTGGTCTTGAGCGTCAGGTAATTATTACCTTGTGTATTTATGTCAAGATGACACATTGGATGTTATTAAAATAATTCAAATTTTTATGCAGATTTTTATCTTAAGAAAACGTTCGTCGCATTCTTTACCACGACCGGGAGTTAGGTACTATATATGCTCACTTTCGCTGCGGACAGTCGTTTATAAAGGACAACTGACGGCTGATCAGTTATGGGTCTACTTTTTAGATTTAAAGGTATGTGATAGAATTTATCCTTTATGCAGCTCGTCGTTACCTCTATCTCATAATGATTGTATTTATGTAGTCGCCAAAGTTCGAAACTTATCTGGCATTAGTTCATACGAGATTCTCTACAAATACCTTTCCCAGTTGGGAAAGAGCACATCCCCTTCGGTAAGTAATATTAACTATCAGAATAGTACACGAGTTTACTTGTGTGTCTGAATGTATACATTCACGATGTTCAATGTATGTTGGCAGATTGTTGGCGCACAATGGTGAAATCAACACTTTAAGAGGAAACGTAAACTTCATGAAGGCTCGTGAAGGAGTTATGAGTAGCAAATTGTATGGCGAACAACTGAAACAGCTTTATCCTGTGGTAGAACCTAATCTTTCGGATTCAGGATCTGCCGATTGCGTTCTTGAGTTCTTGGTAATGGTTGGACAGCGATCTTTGCCAGAGGTATCATATTTTACATGGTAAAGCAGTAAATTTGGGAATATAGATTACCGACTAGCGTTTGATTCCATTTTCTGTTTGTTCAAATGACGATACGATAAGGAAATCTGAAAGAAATGTATATTTAGGCAGTAATGACGATGGTACCAGAAGCATGGCAAAATGATTTAACTATGGCAACGGAGAAACGTGATTTCTATCACTGGGCTGCGTGCGCGATGGAACCTTGGGATGGACCCGCTCTTCTCACTTTCACGGATGGACGTTACGTTGGTGCTATTTTAGACAGGTAAAAGTTGTTAATTAATCTTCGCGATACTAATGATTTTTTTCAGTACACCTGTAGTCATGCAGCTTCATTTGTGTCAGTTGTGTGTGTGTATATACATATTTTATATGTACATATATGTGTGAGACCCTCTCTTCCTCTTTTCTTTTTCTTCTTTTATGTAAATTAAATAAACGGGTATGAAGAAGAGTAAAAAGAAATGTAAGGCATAAGAAAGGAATTAAGACAGAGAAAGGGAGAGTATAATAGCATGTTAGCAGGAAGGCAATGCGCGGGAAAACGAACAAAAAAATATAGTCACAGTCGATAATAATGCGGACCATTGGTATGGTAATACAAAAGACTTTTTTGAATTTTTGTTTGGCAGAAACGGCCTGCGTCCATCACGTTTCTACGTCACTAAGGATAACATGATGGTGATGGCGTCCGAAGTGGGCGTCTATGACACTCCACCCAGCAATGTAATCCTGAAGGTAAACAAGGAAATGAACATGGCATCAATCAGATCTAGTCAGCTCCTGAAGAGATACCTATTTCAGCTGAGTTAGCTGTTAGCAAGCACTCACTCATTTATATATGCTTTTCTTCTATATTACTTTCAACATACAGAATTTCAGCTTTAGGGGAAGCACTATGTACGCACAACGGGGGAAACTTTTGGCAATCATATCTATAGAAAAACGTTTCGAATATCTCAAAGCATATTATGAGAAGCTTTTCTTCGTCGGTTATTTAGCATTTGATCCTTCCCTGGAACTAGATTCATTATGTCTTCCTTTTAACATACGGTAGGATCTCCGTATTTGCGGGAGACAGGCTTTTGAGTTTTCCGCTAATTTCGGTCTTCGCGGATATTAAGATAGGATACAATTTTGCTGTAATACGGAAGTAACCAAAGGAGTTAGATACATTTATTTATTATACATTTTTTGTTATGTAATCCTAGATATGTCACGAAGATTCGGAAGACTTCAGAAAACTTGTCGAATTCTTGCACGCTTATTCTACACAGAATAATATATTTAAATGTCATTTTTTCGAACCGCAATTATGGAGGCCTAACTGTATTTGTATTTATCATTTGTTCCTGTCGGTCTGCATTGCAAGTTGAAAAGTAATTTGACGAAAGAGAGAAAGCGAGAATGTGGCGTGTATGAAGCCCTTATATTTTGCTACCGTTTCCAATGATTTTTGTCCTTCAGAAATTAAATGCGATTACACTTTCGCGTTGGGAATAATTTAAAAAATTAACTATGCTGATATACCTGATGTATGAAAAAGTATGTATGGAAAAAAAGTTGTCATTTAATTTAACAGGCATCTACTTCCCATTGTGTATGTCGTTTCAGAATTTACGAGAATAGAAATCATATTATATTTGATTTATTTGTTATGCATATCTAAGTTTGTATAAATTTATAGGTCCGCCATCCAGTGCTGTCACGTAAATGTCGTCTAGTCGTGGATATTATTGGAAAATCATTATTTGTGCTCAATTTGATTTACAGAGTCGTTTGAAGCCTGGCAGGATGCTTCTGGTCGACACGCAGGAGAAGAAGATCATAGAAGACGTTGAACTGAAGATGCAAATCGCAAGAAGTAGACCTCATTCCCGTTGGCTTAAAGATCAGGTATGTACATACAATTATTTCACTTTTTCTTCATTTCATTGTTTTTTAAGTACATTGACGCTGACGGTTTCTTAAATTATTTAAAATTTAACAATGCGTTATAATTTGTTGGAGGTAATTTTAATAATGTACTTGACATAAAAAATCATTTGTTTCTTTTCTTGCAAACAATCTTATGTGATGTGATCGTGGTTCGCAGAGGGTAAGTATCAAGTCTCATACAGTTTCTTAATATTCGTTTACCTAAAAATAATCGTAGTGTACCTCTACTTATTTTTTCTTAATTATTGATGCCCCGACTTGTACAATGACCGTTCCCCATAAACGAATAAATGTTGTTCAGTAAAATCCATAGTTGGATACGTTCACAGATCACGATGGAAGACTTACGTGCTGCAGATAAAGAGTATGGAAAGACGGCGAATTCTACTGAAAATGGCACTTTAGACGAAGTATGTAAAAAAAACGCGTTAAATGATCCAAATCCAATATCAACTGTGAATCGCGTTTGGGGAGGTGATAAAAGGCTGGCTCTTTATGGATATACTCTCGAAACCATTAATTTGCTCTTACTGCCGATGATGCAATCTAAGTACGTTGGGGAAGTTTTACTTTCTCTTTGTGTGTTTTCTTTATCCTTTATTAATTTAATAATTGAGTAAGTATAGTATACGATGAGAATAATTAAAATTTTGATGAAGGAAAGAAGCTTTGGGCTCAATGGGCAACGATGCACCATTGGCTTGTCTCTCCCAGTTTCAGCCGCTTATCTACGATTATTTTAAACAGTTGTTTGCTCAGGTGAGATATAGTTGTCTGAAACGTTTCTTTTTATATTTACTATTTTCAATGATATTCAAGTAGGTCGATTCAAATGCAGATCCTACATACATATATATTTTATTGTTCGAAATACGCTTTTTCTGTAGGTAACAAATCCTCCAATAGACCCGTTCAGAGAGAAGATCGTGATGTCAATGCTTTGCCCTATCGGTCCCGAAAGCAATATTCTTGAACCGAGTGAATTACAAGTGCACAGATTATTTTTACGACAACCGATACTCTCCTTGGAGGATCTTGAGATAATTAAACGAACGCATTATCGTGGTTGGAAAACGAAAGTAATCGATGCGACGTATCCTGTAGAAGATGGTCCAGCTGGGCTAGTGAACACATTAGATCGTGTTAGTGAAGAAGCTAATCAAGCTGCAAGAGAAGGTTATCAATTCCTTGTTCTTTCGGATCGACAAGGCGGTCCAGACAGGTGAGAGTCTATTGATTTTATTTGATACTTATCTTTAATTTGCTAGCATCATATTTACCTCATATAAATCATTATAGCAATTAAGAAACGTTCATCGAAGTAATATGGTGTTCCTTTGTCATTCGCATGATAGAGTACCTGTGAGTAGCCTGTTAGTATTGGGCGCAGTGCATCATTACTTGATCGAAGAGCGGCAACGTATGAAAGTTGGTCTGATTGTGGAAACAGCCGAAGCTAGAGAAGTGCATCACATATGTTTGCTGCTCGGTTATGGAGCAGATGCCATTTGTCCGTATCTCGTATTTGAAATGGCAAGAAATCTTCGTGCGGATGGTGTGCTCGATTTATCGTTGATTGATAATGCTCTTTGCGCAGTGAGTTCACCTGAATGAGTATAAAATTTACACACGGAAGGAGGGAAAATGAAGAAAAATTTGTAATTGTAGAATTATGCAGAGTCAATGGAGAGAGGCATAGCAAAAGTAATGGCAAAAATGGGAATCTCCACGTTACAGTCGTATAAAGGAGCACAAATCTTCGAAGCAGTGGGTTTATCTGATCAGGTTATCGATAAATGTTTCAAGGTATGTATTGTACACGGTATTAGAAAGGACGTTGTCGATAATCGGGATAAGGTGGACGGAGAAAGGGTTGCATAGTAATAATTAATATTATTAGTAGTACAGACGAATGATTAAAAACTGGATCCAATTAATGATTCATATGATTCAAATTTTCCAATGACGTACATTAACGTTCCAATAATGAGCATAAATGATTTAAGATTCTGGTATTTTATGTGTATCATTTTTATTTCAGGGCACGCAGTCTCGCATTGGTGGAGTTGACTTTGATATTTTGGCGAAGGAAGCGTTTGAAAGACATCAGATTACATACTATAAGAAACCTATGGATATGCTCGTTATTCGCAATCCAGGAATTTATCATTGGCGATCTGGTGGCGAGAAACACATAAATGATCCCGATAGTATTGCCAACTTGCAGGTAAATTTTATTTATAATTTTAATACGTTACAATTTCTTTGTACATTGCCTTTCTTAGGATTATGTGAATTCGAAAAATTGGAATGCTTATGAGAAATACCGCAAAACCACAATGGAAATGGTAAAGACCTGCACGCTACGAGGTCAACTGGAACTTGTTCAGTCTAAGACATCGATACCTATCGAAGAAGTTGAGCCGGCATCAGAAATCGTGAAACGATTTGCAACCGGTGCTATGAGCTTCGGAAGCATTTCAATAGAAGCCCATTCAACGTTGGCTATCGCGATGAATCGTATCAAGGGTAAATCCAATACTGGTGAAGGTGGTGAGAATGCTGATAGATATCTTAATCAAGATCCAGAATATAATAAACGATCAGCGATTAAACAAGTTGCGAGTGGTCGTTTCGGCGTGACCTCAAGTTACTTAGCAAACGCCGACGATCTTCAGATCAAAATGGCGCAAGGAGCAAAACCTGGAGAAGGAGGCGAATTGCCTGGTTACAAGGTAAGGAACATAGACATCATTTTTTTAATTTTGTGAAAACCGTAATAGATGATAAGATAATGAATCGTAACTCTCACACAGGTTACTGCTGAAATCGCTGCAACCAGACATTCTGTACCTGGTGTAGGTTTAATTTCACCCCCACCGCATCACGATATTTACTCGATCGAAGATCTTGCAGAATTGATTTATGATTTGAAATGTGCTAATCCAAACGCTCGAATTTCTGTTAAATTGGTGTCAGAAGTAGGAGTAGGCGTGGTCGCGTCAGGTGTGGCAAAGGTAATTGTACAAAGTGATCCGGTATGTCCTTGCATCAGTTTCATCCTATCAATGCTTTCTTCATAATTTACACAGGGAAAAGCAGAGCATATCGTAATATCTGGACACGATGGTGGAACTGGTGCTAGCAGTTGGACAGGAATAAAACACGCTGGTTTACCATGGGAATTAGGAGTCGCTGAAACCCATCAGATTCTAACAATGAATAACTTACGATCACGTGTCGTCGTTCAAGCTGACGGTCAACTGCGTACAGGATTCGATGTCATGGTTGCAGCTCTTTTGGGTGCCGATGAATTTGGCTTCAGCACTGCACCTTTAATTACTATGGGGTGTACCATGATGAGAAAATGTCACTTAAACACTTGTCCCGTGGGTATTGCAACACAGGATCCAGCGCTTCGAAAAAAATTTGAGGGAAAACCGGAACACGTGATCAATTTCTTCTTCGCTTTAGCAGAGGAGGTACAAAGATGGTCAATTATAGGATATCGAACGCCGTTAAGTTATATCTTGAGCGCGAAATATTAATTTCCTCTTCTTTTCTTGATAGGTACGCACCTACATGGCTAGCTTCGGATTACGCAAATTCCAAGATTTAATTGGCCGTACGGATTTGTTAAAAGTACGAGATGATGTCTCGCTAGAAAAGGCAAAAACGTTAAAGCTTGACAAAATTTTACGCAACGCACTTGAATTGCGACCAGGAGTAAACATTCATGGAGGATCAGTAAAACAGGATTTCCAATTAGAGAACAGACTGGATAATCGTCTTATCGAATTGGCTAAGGATGTTCTAGATCGTAAAAAAGATCGTGCCATTATTGAATTGAATATCAATAACGAATGCAGGGCATTCGCATCGACGTTAAGTTATCACATTTCAAAGTGAGTTCACAACTCTTTCTAATTTATATGTGAATATCGTTTCAATTTTATTTTATATTATTGATTTATTTTTTTTAACTTATAGATTATACGGTGAGGATGGTTTACCGGAAGGCAGTATCAATATAAAGATGAAAGGTTCTGCTGGTCAGAGTTTCTGTGCTTTCTTGACTAAAGGTGTTCATGTAACTCTGGAAGGAGATGCCAATGATTATGTTGGCAAAGTAAGTACTTTATATATATTTCTTTGATCTTGTTACATGTACTTAAATGTATCTTCTAGGGAATGTGCGGTGGCGAAATTGTTATATATCCACCAAAGGAGTCTACGTTCAACTCCGAAATGAACGTAATTGTCGGTAACGTTTGTCTTTACGGTGCAACCTCTGGCAAAGCGTACTTCCGTGGAATCGCTGCTGAAAGATTCAGTGTTCGTAATAGCGGTGCGATAGTCGTGGTGGAAGGCGTGGGTGATCATGGATGCGAGTACATGACGGGTGGCTGCGCTGTCATCCTTGGACTCACCGGACGAAATTTTGCTGCTGGAATGTCTGGTGGGATCGCCTATGTATTAGACGTTGATGGATCATTCAAAAGGTATGCATATATATGTGCATGTGAATATTTGTTATATTTTAAATAATTAATTTTCACATGTTCTTTACGCAGCAAGTGTAATCCTGAAACGGTTGAATTGCTTCCTTTAAATAAACTGGAGGATATAGCGTACGTGAAACAACTATTGGAAGAGTTTGTTGAGAAAACTGGTTCTTTGATAGCTGAAGATCTTTTGAAGTTATGGCCTGAACCAACAACACGATTCGTTAAGGTAATTGGTGTATTTTCTATCACGTGTGATACATGTCATCTATCTTAAATTTATTCTCACAGGTATTCCCGTACGAGTATCAACGTGCGTTGAAGCAAATCGAGGAGCTAAAACAAACGCAATCGATACAGAATGGAAGTTCCCAAACATTAAACAATCAAGTGAAAGATATTGAAGATGCTATCGCAGACATCGATATGGAACAGCGTAAACTAGACAAGATAAGGTAAGCTACAACACGACCAAGTAAGATGCACTGACCATGAGATTTTAAATGATGAGTCACAAATAGATTTCAAATATAATAAACGTCATAAAATATGAATACCTCTTACAAATGCTCGTTTATTTTCAGAGGATTTCTGAAATATAAGAGACAAACATCAGTTTATCGTCCGGCTGAGAATCGAGTTAACGACTGGGATGAAATTTACAATTTCCAAGGAGTCCGCAAAGGATTGCGTGTACAAGCAGCAAGATGTATGGAATGCGGTGTACCATTCTGTCAAAGCAGCCACGGTTGCCCTCTAGGCAATATTATTCCTAAATGGAATGACCTAGTATTTCAATCGAATTGGAAGGAAGCCCTGAATCAGTTACTGCAAACTAATAATTTCCCAGGTTGGTGAAACTACAATAGAATATCGAAATTACATATGTAATATATATTGAATACATTAACATATAACAAATGTGTATATCTAGAATTCACGGGCAGAGTGTGTCCCGCACCATGTGAGGGTGCTTGTGTTTTGTCTATATCAGAACCGGCAGTCACAATAAAGAACATCGAATGCGCGATAATCGACCATGCATTCGAACAAGGTTGGATAGTCCCTCATCCACCGACGATGAGGACTGGCAAACAAGTAGCCATCGTCGGTTCCGGACCGGCTGGCTTAGCAGCAGCTCATCAGTTAAACAAAGCGGGCCATTCGGTCACTGTTTATGAACGGAACGATCGAATCGGCGGTTTACTGCAATACGGCATCCCTACTATGAAATTATCAAAACAAGTTGTTCAGAGAAGAGTGTCGCTTCTTGCGGCAGAGGGTATCACATTTAAGACCAGCATCGATGTTGGAAAAGATATTACTGCTAACGAATTGCGCGAACAGTACGACGCATTGTTGTTATGCACTGGCGCGACTTGGCCAAGAGACTTACAAATACCTGGACGAAACCTCGAAGGAATTCATTTCGCTGTAAGTTTCCTAGAACATTGGCAGAAGAAACAAATGGGAAATGATACTCCACTAGATATGCGTCTAATGGCTAAGGACAAAGATGTTATCATAATAGGCGGTGGTGATACTGGCTGCGATTGTATTGCTACATCTTTGCGACAGGTAGCATTTATTATCTTCTTTTATGTGACTTGCTTAAGTTCAACCATTGTCAAAAGAAACAGCAATATTTTAATTATTTTTACAGGGTGCCAAAACCATAACTACTTTTGAAATTTTACCTGAGCCCCCAAGTAAAAGGGGACAGGATAATCCCTGGCCTCAATTTCCACGTGTATTTAAAGTAGACTATGGTCACGAAGAAGTATCTCTCAAGTTTGGACGAGATCCTCGCCAATTTAGCACGCTGAGTAAGGTGCGTAAAAATTGATAACAATGACACTCGTTTAAACAAAACCATTGCTTAACATAATATAATTGAGTTTGTTTATATGCCTTAAATAGGAGTTCCTAAATGATGGGAATGGTCATGTCAGTGGCATTAAAACGGTATCAGTGTCATGGACAATGGAAAATGGTCGTTGGAAAATGGAAGAAATTCCTGGGTCTGAAAAGGTAACCATTGCCTATAACTTAAAACTTGTACTCCTAATTGATAAAAATGATTTGTTATTGTTGTACTTTAATTTTTTCATCTCTCATTTAGGTATACAAGTGTGATCTAGTTTTACTCGCGATGGGTTTCATGGGTCCCGAGAAATATATTGCAACGGAATTAAATACGGCAATGGACGAGAGAGGTAATTATAAAACACCGGTTGGAAAATATCAAACAAGTTTAAGTGGAATGTACGCAGCGGGAGGTAAGTAATATCTTCTTACTTTAATATCGTGTGTTTCATTTATAAGTAATTAACGGAATGTATGTTGTTAGATTGTCGACGTGGACAATCATTGGTGGTATGGGCGATCACGGAGGGTAGACAAGCTGCGAGGGAGATAGATTTGGCCTTAATGGGAGAAACCGGTCTTCCTGCTGCCGGTGGTGTTATAACGGGGGTCATGGCTTAAGATATAAATTATGAAAGCAATCTTTCGCGATCAGGACTCGATTTTCTTCGGACTCGACACCTATCTCATTTTAACTCCGGATCTTTGATCCTACCATGCTCTCCAGTTTTATTGTTTACATATGAATTGTATAAAGTGTGGAAAAGTGGTAGGAGGATAAGAATACTTTTAATGAGCAAAGAAGAAATGCGAACATGGGAATAAGAAAATCAGTATTATTTTATTGGGAGGTTTTCTAAACATTGAACGGTTTCACCACTTTTTTGTGTGTTCGTTCATAACGGTGTGTTACTTCGTTGTGATAATAGCAGAAAAATAACAGTTGAAATACGAGAAGCTTGCATTTTTTTGGTTTTCGAGTTATTGTCCCTTATGACAAAACATATATTCGTCCATTTTTGTCAAAAAGGAACAGCTGTGTACATGATAATACAGTAAACCAAGTCAAGGGGGAAATAATCGCAGTTATACCGCTGAATCTACCTCGTATTCTCCTTTGCGTTTCTTGCTTGTTTCACGAGGTAACATCAATTCTTCTATGCAATCAAAATAGATCTTCAAAGCTGATACGACGTTTTAGCGAAAACCGTTCGTCGAATATTTTTATTTAAAAGTAAATTCGAAATTGAAACTGTATCTCACACACATTTTGAGGCTAATACCGAATGATGTTAACGTTTATATATGTAGATGTAGGCGTTTCCCATTCAACCTCGTGATTCTTTTTAAATTCATAGTTCGTAGTTACACTATTATTAGTACACCGCAACACTACATATACATGCGCATAAGTATGTATATTCGTATCGTATTTTCAAGTATATTATAGGGTATTTATTTATAAAGAGAAAAAAATGAAAAAGAGCATGATTACGATGATAATAATAACATGTACGTAACTTTTTTTGATTGTACAAAATTTTCATACGCCAGCAAACTGTTACTTGTTTGTTATATGCGTTATTGTACATTCGATACAATAGATGAGAAAATATAAATATACATCGAGACAATAAATATATATGAAAAGAAATAAACAATGAAATCGATCAAGTATTGGTGTGATTTACTAAATATTTCAATTGCGATCGTATCGTTCGATCAATCTTTTGCAGATCAATGTGAAACAAAACGAGATGAACGAACGGAGTATAAACTCTTATGTTAGAGGAAGTGATCTATCCACTTTATTAGAACGTAGATACTCAAAAATTTTTCATTCGATTCCTTCCGACGTTCGGGAATCGAAATGGCATGGGTTCGTAGAAGAGCAATTAGTAGATCATGTGATTGCTCACATCCAAGAGGATATCATTACTGCGGTAATCGAAACTGTGACCGAGAAGCAGCTCTATGAAAAGAAGTTATTTGAATTTACCAGCGAATGTGTTCGAGAGGCTTGGCTGCGCGTGCTCAACGCGAGTATCCACGCGCAACTTTTCGAATTTCTGCCTATTTTGCTTAGTTTCTATTTATCTTTTAGTGGGTGTCACCAAAATTAGATCCTTATTGGAGATGTGATACGAGTGGAAGGGCGACGCATCTGATTATTGATGCTGAACCTCAACCACCGCCGATAGATCTTTGGATGTTTGGAAATGTAGAACAAACTTTTCTTGAGAAACCACCTCCTTTGCAAACGTTTGTTTCTACATTAAAGTCGGCGATTGCCGATAAATCGCCGCTCGCTGATCATAACGGAAAAATAGTGGAACAGCAACAAGTGGATCCAAAAGATTCCGTGAGAGAAAAAATAGAGCAAAAGAGTAGGAAGAAAAAAACACCGTCGACAGTAATTTGCGAATTAAGCACATCAACTGAAATGAATAATCAAAGAAAAAAAGGGAGTCACTACGTAGGAACAAATGTTTGTGTCTCATCGATACCTGAAAAACATATCCCTGGAGATATACCGATAAAGACTCAAGATAAATTCAGTCATGTCGAAGAAGAAAAAATTGATCGTGTTTCGAAACCTAAAAAACAAATTGTCGCTAGTCCAGATGTTAAAAAAAAAGACGTAATAAATATTCATCGTCGACGATCAACGACAGATATAATAAGGAAAAATGAAATAAAAATTTCAGCGCAGAAAGAATCAATATTACAGTACCAGCCATCAGCCGATAGGTAAACTTTCAAAATTTCAAAAGCGGCGGGAAAAGTTGGGATAAGGATTTACAAACATTTCTCTTCTTTCAATTGACAGTGAGATATTAAAGAATTATTGTATTCATTTTTCAGGGTTGATATTTCGTATACAGTTTTGCCAGAACAAATACGTAATCAACGTCGCAGCTTGAATATTTTAAATTTGAAACGAAAAAAGTAATTTTATATAAATAGTTCATACATAGATTAGCTACTTGCTCATAAACAGCCTATTTGTAAATTAAAGTTTTCGAATTCTTGCAATAAATTTTGAAACCCATTCATACATGCATAAACAGTATACAGGGTGAGTCTCCTAACATGACGACCTCAAATAACTCGTAAGGTATTCGAGATAATAATAACATGTACGTAACTTTTTTTGATTGTACAAAATTTTCATACGCCAGCAAACTGTTACTTGTTTGTTATATGCGTTATTGTACATTCGATACAATAGATGAGAAAATATAAATATACATCGAGACAATAAATATATATGAAAAGAAATAAACAATGAAATCGATCAAGTATTGGTGTGATTTACTAAATATTTCAATTGCGATCGTATCGTTCGATCAATCTTTTGCAGATCAATGTGAAACAAAACGAGATGAACGAACGGAGTATAAACTCTTATGTTAGAGGAAGTGATCTATCCACTTTATTAGAACGTAGATACTCAAAAATTTTTCATTCGATTCCTTCCGACGTTCGGGAATCGAAATGGCATGGGTTCGTAGAAGAGCAATTAGTAGATCATGTGATTGCTCACATCCAAGAGGATATCATTACTGCGGTAATCGAAACTGTGACCGAGAAGCAGCTCTATGAAAAGAAGTTATTTGAATTTACCAGCGAATGTGTTCGAGAGGCTTGGCTGCGCGTGCTCAACGCGAGTATCCACGCGCAACTTTTCGAATTTCTGCCTATTTTGCTTAGTTTCTATTTATCTTTTAGTGGGTGTCACCAAAATTAGATCCTTATTGGAGATGTGATACGAGTGGAAGGGCGACGCATCTGATTATTGATGCTGAACCTCAACCACCGCCGATAGATCTTTGGATGTTTGGAAATGTAGAACAAACTTTTCTTGAGAAACCACCTCCTTTGCAAACGTTTGTTTCTACATTAAAGTCGGCGATTGCCGATAAATCGCCGCTCGCTGATCATAACGGAAAAATAGTGGAACAGCAACAAGTGGATCCAAAAGATTCCGTGAGAGAAAAAATAGAGCAAAAGAGTAGGAAGAAAAAAACACCGTCGACAGTAATTTGCGAATTAAGCACATCAACTGAAATGAATAATCAAAGAAAAAAAGGGAGTCACTACGTAGGAACAAATGTTTGTGTCTCATCGATACCTGAAAAACATATCCCTGGAGATATACCGATAAAGACTCAAGATAAATTCAGTCATGTCGAAGAAGAAAAAATTGATCGTGTTTCGAAACCTAAAAAACAAATTGTCGCTAGTCCAGATGTTAAAAAAAAAGACGTAATAAATATTCATCGTCGACGATCAACGACAGATATAATAAGGAAAAATGAAATAAAAATTTCAGCGCAGAAAGAATCAATATTACAGTACCAGCCATCAGCCGATAGGTAAACTTTCAAAATTTCAAAAGCGGCGGGAAAAGTTGGGATAAGGATTTACAAACATTTCTCTTCTTTCAATTGACAGTGAGATATTAAAGAATTATTGTATTCATTTTTCAGGGTTGATATTTCGTATACAGTTTTGCCAGAACAAATACGTAATCAACGTCGCAGCTTGAATATTTTAAATTTGAAACGAAAAAAGTAATTTTATATAAATAGTTCATACATAGATTAGCTACTTGCTCATAAACAGCCTATTTGTAAATTAAAGTTTTCGAATTCTTGCAATAAATTTTGAAACCCATTCATACATGCATAAACAGTATACAGGGTGAGTCTCCTAACATGACGACCTCAAATAACTCGTAAGGTATTCGTCAGTATTCGTCGTACGAAAAAATGTTTCAAACAAAAGTTGCATGGTATCCAAGGGGACATACAGTGCTCGAGTCTGTTTTTTATTACCTTTCTTTTTTATTGAGATATTACAGTCACCTTCAGTTTTTTAAATGGAATGTCATCATTGGAATGTCTAGATACAAGGAAAGTCCTGTACAATTTACGAATTCTACCGAAAAGAGCGAACACCGACTGTATTTTGAGCCTTATCGAATCTCATTCGCTATCCCAACGATTTCACGGGCATTACCGCCACACCGCCACCGCCACTGCCCCACTGTCACTCTTTAGTAATCTCCTCTCCCGCTCTCCGATCTCCGATTCATCCTCGATGACGTAGAGACTCTAGAGACTAAACATCATGGAGTGTACAGTGTACACGTGCTAATTACACATAACCTCAGAATTATCGAAATAAGTAATCACAGTAGAAAAGTAGAAAAATGTCAAAAAGACCGGAACATTTAGCACCGCCCGAAGTGGTAAGAATTAATTTTTCATCGTATTATTATTGTTTTATTCCTCTTATTTCTCATTTTAGTTTTACGATGAATGCGAAGCTCGAAAATACACACAAAAGTAAGTTTAAATAGCATCCTTTATTTAGTAATTATAATTCTTTATGATCTCATTTACTTGTACATATATATTTGAAAATTTTTGTCTTACAGTTCTCGAATGATGGATATACAAGAGCAGATGTGTAAACGGGCTATCGAACTTCTTTTATTACCAGAGGATAGTACACACTTACTTTTGGACATTGGATGTGGTTCTGGTTTAAGTGGCAGTGTAATTGAAGACCATGGACATGTATGGATAGGTATCGATATATCTCCTGCAATGCTTGGTAATTATACTTAGTATTTATTCTTCCTAAGATAGTTATACCTCACAATGTTTTAATTATTCTTATATCCAATTCATAGGAGTAGCTTTAGAAAGAGAAGTGGATGGAGATTTAATTTTGGCAGATATGGGCCAAGGAATATCATTTAAAGCAGGAACTTTTGATGGAGCAATTAGTATCTCTGCGTTGCAATGGCTATGCAATGCAGATAAAAGTTCACACAATCCGTCAAGAAGATTATATAAATTCTTTTCAACACTATTTTCATGTTTATCAAGGTCTGCTAGAGCTGTGTTTCAATTTTACCCTGAAAATAGTGAGCAAATTGAATTGGTTACAACACAGGCAACAAAAGCAGGTTTTTATGGAGGTGTAGTTGTAGATTTTCCAAACAGTACGAAAGCAAAAAAGTATTTTTTAGTTTTAATGACTGGAGGATCTGCTGCTCTTCCTAAAGCTTTAGGTGTCAATGATGATGGAAGAGCCATTTCATACACGAGTAGAAGGTTGAGCATTTAATTCCCTTTTATTTATTCTTAACAATGTGCTTATCTTATCATATTACTTTTTAATTTCAGGGAGCAAATGAAAAAGGCAAGAGGTAAATCCTTAAAAAATAGTAGAGATTGGATTATGGAGAAAAAAGAGAGACGCCGAAAACAAGGAAAGAGAGTTCCGGATGATACAAAATATACGGGAAGAAGAAGATGTGGTAGATTTTAACTTCGACACACTTCTTTCTCTCGTCAAATACAGGTTTAAGTTTTTAATATAAGGAAATTTATGTAAATGTTCATTAAATTCAGTCCGAAAATCATTATGACATAGGGTCTGTATGAAATATAAAATGTACATATCCAAACTCAATGTACTGAAATTAATTTATGATATAGTTAACGCGTATGTACACTTTTTTATAGTAGCGAATTTTCCAAATTGGGTGTAGCATGAAAAGATATAGGATCCTATTTTTTACTTAATTACTAATATATTTTATATAATAACGTAATTTAAAGATATAAATCAGAATACTATTTAAACACTTTATACATTGCATCAATGTAAACGAATATATAACATAGTCATTCATTTACGTTTTTTCTTCTACATGTATATTTTGAAAAACTTTATATATTTTACAATATAATAGTTTAATCAGGCAATAAAAATTTAGATAAACTTTTGTAAATTGTAGGAGGTACACGTTTTTTCAGTTCATTTCTATCTAGCCAGCAGTGGTTTACATCAGGAGAGACATGCCCGCTTATATATTTTGCTAAAAAGTAGAAAATCTTTGCACCATCTTTATCTGTGTCCTGCATACTTTTAGGGTATTTGTACTTATAAAATCCAATTGGTGCATTGCCATAAAATTGTACTCTTACATTACTACCACATAGCTCTTGTAAAGTTCTCTTTGCAGTCTAAAAAAACAAAAGTAGTTTATTATTTATTGTGGTTTAAGAAATATACGTATATATTACGTGCTACTTACTTGTATCATAGTTTCTGTTTGTTTCCTTGCACTCTGAGGAGGAATCCAAAAACTTGTGTTGCCAATGTTTTGTTCTACTAACAAGACTAGATTTTTATCTAACTTTCGCTTCAAAGAAGCGACTATGTTATCTTCCTTAGTTTCTAGAATTAGAATCTAATTTAAAATATATCAGAGTGAATTAAATGAAGTATTGTAATTCACAAAGACATACCGCTCACTCTTGGTGCTAATTTAAATTTCTCTAGTTCGTCTTCCCAAGAATCTTCAAGATCTTGTATCATTTGGTAAGTCATGATATGATCAGAGTCTGATGGATCATCCTTTCGGTTTTTTGCTGCCTCTTTCTTCAGCTCAAAATTTGACATCAAACTGTTTTCAAATTGTATTTGCTCCAACATTTCTTGATATCTTGTTTCTAAATCTTGCATTGGTCTTGTAATTACTGGATGACGCTCTAAGCATACGGCACTTAACAAATCCCATTTTCCTTCAACTTCTATGCTTTCTTCTGATAACGTTCGACGTATAACCTTAGATGCTAATGAAACACCTGCATGGAAGTTTCTTCTTATCACTGTCTACATTGATTACTTATGAGAAATGACACCTCCAGTAGGATAGAACACCATATTTTAATTCATAACTTACCCGTTGATAGGAAAGGTACACCGTTTGGTGTGCGTAATGTTACGATTTTCTTCAACATCATTATTCCATACTTAGACAAGAGGAGACAGTTAAAAACAGCTATAGCAAAAATTAAGAAATTTTATGATTACAACTCTATATAAATTTAAGAATATCTTACTACTGGTATATATTTCTGCTAAAAAATTCTGTTAACCCCACTCTCGTCTTTTGACAGAGATGAGGAGTGAAACGTATGTATATGTATACCAGTATATATCGAGAAACGGAGCAGAATAACTGAGAATAACCTTTTACATGCAATATTATACGTACATACATGCATACATACATTACATACGTCGTTCCACGCAAGCAGTGTACAGACATAAAAAGAAAATAATATCAAATTAATTATTTATATATCGTAAATCAAATTTCACGTAGTATTATGAATGTGCATACTAAAAAAGAATAAACTTGGTATTTAGTATATACATAAAACTTTGGTTACGAGTTTACAACAAATAAATATGTTATCTGCTATTATAAAAGAACATCAAGGCAAGCAAGCAGCAAGAAAAGAAAGACAAGGTAAATAATGAGAGAAACATAATTGTATACAAACATAGCAATAATAAGAGATACATTGATTTAATGTAAGACTATAACTAAACATTTTTTTGACAGAACAAAAAAGGAAAGAAGCTGTGCAAGCTGCGAGCAATTTGACACAAGCTTTGGTTGATCATTTAAATGTAGGGTAAGTACTAAGTAATCGTTGACAATAATGAAATAAACATGATAAGACTGATAATTCAACAAGTATGATTATGTAGTGTGGCGCAAGCATATTTGAATCAAAAGAAGTTAGATGCAGAAGCGAAGCAGTTGCAACACAGTGCAACAAATTTCGCAAAGCAAACACAATCTTGGTTAAACTTGGTGGAAGCATTCTCCAGCGCTCTAAAAGAGATTGGCGATGCTGAAAATTGGGCACGCAGCATTGAGGGAGATATGAGAACTATAGCAACTGCCTTAGAATATTCTTATAAAGGTCTTAGAATATTCTTATACATTATTTGCATTTATTATCTTATATAAACCAAAATACAAAATTAATATAATTCTTGCAGCAACACAAGAAACTCAAGGACCCAGTGCTNTCTTTATTTGATTTTGTTCACCTCTTTATCTACTTAAATGTATAGGCATATCTAATAGATAAATAAAATTGTTCGGAATTATATAAGATTAGAAAGAAATATATACCATATTGACCCCAATACGACCAATCGTGTGCTGCTGTAACTGAAAATACAACTGAAACAAAATAAAAATTTCAACTGGGAGCTTACAAGTTCAACATAATTTCAGAATTTAGCAAAGTGGATAGACTAGCTATAAAAACGGAAATTTCCGTGCTGATATTGCATAAATTTTTTTCAAAAATTTCATTTTCATTCTTTTTTATTAATTAAAACAGATTAATACTGGATTAAGAAAATTGATTCGCTATCTTTCATGTAACATTTTATACATATGTTTCTATAGTTTTATACAATGATTTCTTCACACGTGAGAGAGATGCGGGAACGAACCAATGATTCAGCACATGAAGCAAATTAATGTGCCACATCCTACTGTACATAGGATTGTCCGAACAGTATGTGTGCATATTTATCACAACTTTTATTATTATAATATTTGTTAATAAATTAGTTTTTCAAGTGGGCACGAAGGAATAAATTTTTTATGTAATTAAAAGTTGTAAGGCACTTTGTAACAGACATACATGTGATATATGTCAGATATGATATAACAGTCATAAAAATAGTTAAAAGTTTTAATTTTGAAAAAAGAAAGACTTTTCATGTACTCGTATTGTAAAGTTTGTACGTGCGGTGCAGCCCCTTCGACTCTGCTTCTTGAACCTCATTTCATGACATTAGTGCGCTTAATTTAATCATCAACGCCGTGATTAAAGGAGCAACAGGTGGAATCGAAAGGTCTGCATGAACTAATTCAGAATTAATATTTATTCAGTTTTCGACGATACGTTACGAACATGAAGCAACAAATATTCATGTTTTTACATTCAAAATTAAAATTGCAATTGATGCATTTTTCTTTTATTCAGTTATTCAAATATTTAATTATCATCTACAACATTTTTGTTTCTCAATGCCTGTAAGTCTAAGGAGAAACACGTTTTCGACAGCTACTTTTTATGACGTATCTGTAATATTTTAAAGACAATTTTTATATTTTTCTTTATCAAATTTCATGATAATGATAAGACTATTTTATTACAACATACCGGCATAAAACATTACTTTCCTAAAGTGTTCCTGCCCTAAAACTCAATATGGACATTTGTACGCGCATATCAGTTTGCGGTAGAAGTTCATCATTCAATACATTCGACAAGTAATGCGTGTGGCAGGAAATAAAATTAACCTCATTGACCGTTGACTATATTGAACATTATGCAAGTACATTTTTATTAATACTACATTGTTTTGAACCAGGTAAGATGATGATAACGAAATTTAAAAAAAGACTTCGACATCTTCCTAAGTTCTAAATTAGCACATAATTGACCCTCAAAGAGATGTCAATGCTTTTAAATTAGGGCTACGGCATTTACATACATACACTGATGAAGAATTCGACGAATAACGAATTTTAATGAGTATAACAAAAGCATCCGGTCATTAAAAGAGGGTTTTCGCCAATTTGCTCCTTTATCATGGTTTTTTTTTGTATTATAGCAGATGTTTCGTATGCAACTTTTTCATGTTAGTATTCTATATGCATATAATACAAATTTGACACAATTACATTATTCATACGCTCAATGATATTTTACCTCCGAAATGCACGAATATTCTGAAAGAAAGCTACTTTTATTTTTTAAGTACTACAGAAATAATATTATTGTATTTAATTACTATTATTATTAATCTGTTTCAATATAAAGTTTAGTATTCTGTTAATAATTGATTTATCTTTTTATAATTTTTTTATTTAGATTTTAGTACTTCTTATTTTGTAGCTATAGTCCGAAGTTATAAATAGACAATTTATATTCTAATATAACTACTTAACTTATAACTGACATTTTACAACATGAGTAATATCTAAACTTTATGAGGGAAATTACTTAATTTGAATACGAATAATACGCGCTTAAGCATAATTACGGGGTTCACTTTAAGAGAAACAATTAGATATGATGGAAATAGATAAATTGATTCAGATTATAAAATCTTCTCTTACCTATGACGGTGAAAAAGTTGTACGAGTTCTTCATTGCAAAAGCGTTACCTGTCAAAGGTTGTGATAACTCGATGACACGAACGTAACAGCGATGACCATACTACTGATGTACACGACGTTAATCTAGCTAGATAGCCCCGAGATTACACGAGACCCTACTATGGAGATTTATTTTCTGCATTGTACTCTAGGCATTGTGATTTTCCTGTCTATGAACCAGTTACATAAAAAATGTTTAGACTAATAAACTCTTGCATATTATTTTTGTGCATCGTATGTATACAAACTGATCATGTTTTCCTCCTTCGTCTTTTCCTTAAGAATATAATTTATAAAGCAGGCACGTGTTTTTATAATCTTTCTCTCTGTCACGAATTTCAATTTGTACAATTATTTATATTACTTAGATCCGTAACATTCATAAAACGGATCTTATCTTGTTGTGAACCCGAACAGGTATGCGCTTGGGTGTGCCAACGGTATTAGAATTATCCGATGTGCACCACAAATTTAATAAAAAAAGCCAAGCTGTACTAGTGTAGCTGTAGTCTTAGTTACGTAATTATAATAATTCATTTATTGGAATTATTTTACTCTATAAAGCATACACTTGCATGCGGCAATTTTCCCGCGGTCTGCATACATTTAAGGATGTATTGGCTATACAGTCAATCTCAAAAGTTTATGTACCTTAGAAAAACGCATTTCCTATAATTAAAAAAAAATCAGACGTCGGAAGAATAATGCTAATAATAAATAGCTACGTGCTAAAAAGTATAGAAGGAAATATCCAATTAAGTATTGACGCTGACGAAAAATCTTTTTTCAAAATTGCGAAAAATGCTTCAAATAAAAGTTGTTTTCCTTCTAACTTCGATATTTAACGAGTTACGTATGATTATTTGGCATTTCATTGATGTTGACAAAATCCGACCATCCCAGCGTCGAAATGGCGAACTTTTGACAAAAAATTTCGTTTTCCCTAAATGCGTTTCTAAAGTGTATAAATTTTTGGGATTGACTGTATAGCCAATACATCCTTAAATCGGATATTACTATTTAGAACTTTGCTAAATATAATATTAAAATATGAATTGAATTCTAAAGAACAAAAAGTTAAAATCAACTTTCTGAAATGTTACATTTTTCAGTACTTGTAGACGTTCGTTTCTTTTAATCAATAAAATTTTAAAAAGTTTATTTATTTTCTAAATGTGTAGATGGTAGCAGAAGTTGATAGGTACACTGAACCGAGAATAATTAATAAGAATTAGCAACAATAAAGCACACTCTTTATTTTGTTTATAGAGGAACATATTGATTTACCTGAATGACTGAATATCAACAAATATATAAAACATTTTAAATCCATTTTAAACGTGTATGTATGTATAAGTAGATAATACGTTCGTTACTTTCGCACGGTGTTGCAGCGTGGACAACTGCAATTCAACTGACCTTCTTCTCAAATTATCTAGCAACGCCAACAGATTTTGCACAGGTCCTCCCGAATTAATAGACACCGCTTTTACACACTGTGCACCGCGGAGCACAGATATAAATGCAATATACGAATGTAGATGTTTAAATAGCTTGACTATACGTAGATCAAAAGTTGGATATACGCATATTTACTTTCGAACATATTCACTTACTAATGTAATTATTTACTATTCTATGACAAAAATGTAAAATATATTTTATGATCTATTAATAGTAATTAATGGACGGGATTAATTTAATAGTATGTTAAGTAGTAAGAATAAGTTTTTGAGTTTGACTTAAAAGTTTTCAATCAGCCGATGATGAAGAAACGACCCTATTTGAACTTGTCATTCATGTGGCGCAAAGGATTATCATTTGATGCGTAACTATCAAACAAAGGAGAGGAGCATGGGATGTTCAAGTGTCGAGACTTTAGACAGCTCAAATGCATTGCCACGGGTTGTTCATATGGAGGAGATTAACATCAGAGGAGTGGTGCAGTATAATTCAGCACGGCAACCCGGTGGCACGTGAATATTTACTCAGATAAGAGGTAATAGCAATGAATCAATATACGCGTTAATCCATATATCGACATCAGAAGAGATATACGTGTATTAAAAAGTAAATATATGTACGTATGTATCGATGCACCGCAATCGGAACGAACAGAAATAGTTTCTCATCGGTTTGGAAAATAAGCTTAGAAAGCTCCTGCGAATATAGGCCGAGTAGTGCATCCTATTATTACATATGCAATTCCGGATCGATTGACGCCATTCGAATTATTGTTAGACACTGATTTCATTCGTACGATAGATCGCAGATTTGCAATTGAAGGAGATTCTAAAATTTAAGTCAATTTGCTTCTAGCGGTGTTCTATAGATGTTTCAAGATTCCACTTACGTATAGTTACCAAGTTAAACCTTCGATAAAATAGACGGCAAAATATATAAAAAGTATCTGTACACGTTTATATTTTTTTTTTTATTAATAGAAATAA
>NW_017176727.1:124453-126765 GCF_001652005.2 Ceratina calcarata | reverse complement strand
TTATATTATAATATGATTTATTTCGGCTATCGGGGCCCAAATATGGACTAGGATAGTACAATATTATTGCTTCACACATATACATACCAACAGTTCAATTTTATATAAATTTAACTTATTCAAAAGTTTATTCGATGCCAGTTCTCTGAACTTGCAATAAAAGAGCATTAATATGCAAGAAATATACAAGAAGAGTTTAATAGATGGAATAAGAGTCACACACATGACATATCGAGTAAAAGTTACAGTTTAGCTAATCCAAGTGCTAACTTTGCTCTGCAATCTGTTATCTCTTTATTGAAGAAAATTCGAAATATCTCCAAATGCGTGGGTGCTTGTATACGCACATACGTAGAAACTACAGGGTATGCTGAGAAGAGAATGAACTGAGAGGAGAAAAAGAGAAGGAGAAAGCGTAACGCGAAGCGGTGAGTTCGTACAGAAATAGAAAAGCGGCATGAAAATTCATTTAGTGCTGGTCAACGTGCAGCTTCCCAGTCACAAGTATTGTTCCCTGTTTTAAATCCTGTGTGGAAATAAGAATGACACGTGTTCCGATGAGATCTTCCTTGAGGAGCCGCGATTCCAATTCAACGTTAACCGACACGGATCTGAGGGAACGCATAAAAGACTATTGCCGAAAATTTATCGCCTTTATGTGCACTCAGGTCGGTGTAGGCGGACTCGTGGTCGGTTACGCAATAATAGGCGCTTTCGGCTTTATGATGATCGAGACTCAAAGTCAAATTATGCCAACGACGATTTGCGTTCGGGAGTTGATCAGAAAGCAGTGTGCCGAGGAGCTGTGGTATAATACCGCAAGTAATCGGAATATAAATGTATTCGATAGAACATCGTTTCACGCAGTGTCGAACCGAATCCTCCAGCGTTACCAGGACAATTTTACGGCCAATTACAAAAAGGAAAACTGTAGCGGTCTAACACCGACCGACGTCTGGTCTTTTCCGGCAGCAATGATGTTCTGCCTCTCGGTATTCACGATGATCGGTTACGGGACTTTGGTACCTCAAACTGCTTGGGGAAAGGCAGTCACAGTTCTGTATGCTGTATTGGGAATTCCGCTTTACGTACTGTATTTCCTGAATATGGGAAAGGTGTTGGCGCAAACTTTTCGTTCATTGTACACGTGGTTGCATGAGTGTACCGGTAAACGAAAACCTGGCCAGAGAATCACAGTGCCGTCGACAGCTTGCCTCTGGGTGATCTTTGGATATGTGCTAGGCGGTTCGATAATGTTCGCTGAGTGGGAAGGATGGGACTATTTAGACAGTGCCTACTTCTGCGTGACATCTTTATGCAAAATTGGAATGGGTGATCTTGTTCCCGGATGGACGCACAATGATTTAAATGCCGAGAGTCAAACCAAACTGATAATCAATTTTATTTATTTATTACTCGGTATGGGACTTATCGCTATGTGTTACGATCTAATGAAAGAAGACGTTTACGTGAAAGTTAGGGAAATGAAAAACCAGTTTCTTGAGGTCATTGACACCGCTCATTATCAAATAGAGATATGTTGCAGATCGGAATCAGTAAATTAATTTTATAAACACTTGATGAGAGAACATCGAAAACAAATTTTCAAATTAAAGATTAATGATAAAAAGGAGCAAAAAATGTGATTGTTTAATCCAATTTATTCTACCTTATATATATTATACTTAACATTATTTATATTAAAAGAAACTAGCCATCATGTTATCCATTTCGATGTTTCAAAAAATTCTATTCCTTCAGCTTTTAATCGGTTTAGTATGGGCCGATAAATATCTGGAGTAAATGGGAGAATCACACCACGTTTTTGTATTTCACCTATTTAAAGAACAAAATTAGTGTAATATTAATTAATGTTAACTTTAAAGAAGAACTGTACCATCGAGAATCATTTTAACTGTGATGGCTGTCGGATATCCAACAGTCCGTGCCATAGCAGAATAGCGCTTATCTCCATACAACACTAGATTAATCCCTCTCTCTTCCCTTCTGTTGTCAGGCCATAATATTCCAACTTCGTGTCTTAGAATTACAAGATCTCGTTCATTTTGATCAAAACATAGTTTCTTCGATAAGTAATGCGTCAGAGTATCAATAGGAGTATTTAATTTCAACACCAAATCTTCTTGAAGAAGTCCTAAATCCTCGATTGACTGCACATCGTCTTCTGAATTTAGCATTTCGGCTAGTTTTCTTTTCAAATTTTCGTAAAACATGTCATTTGTCAAATTAACTAAATTGCAAATTAATGCTCTCTAAAACAGAAAAGAAACAATTTTAGATCATATTTAATG
>NW_017176727.1:78711-124234 GCF_001652005.2 Ceratina calcarata | reverse complement strand
AAGTATAAGAATCCTCAAAAATAAAATAAAGAACAATTCCTAGTCAACAGGACATGATAATAATATATGTACGTATGACAGTTAATTATAAACCGAAAGTATTGAGCTTTTGTCCTATTCTCACCGATCTACTCGCCTAAATGGATGACTTGTACGCGTCGTAAATCCTATGTAAAAAAATGATTGCCGTTCGATTCTTACGCGTCTGTGAATGTTCTACAGATTTACGTGTATTCACTGTTAAGAACCAAACATGGGATTATGAGATACATAAGACCCAGCAATATAGATATTCCATAGTGTACAAGGCAGCAAACTTTTTTAAAAATCCATTCAACAGATAGAGCGATTTTTTATGGCTCATGCAAAATGCAATTAAAAACATACATACATAAAAAATAAATACCAATTTGCGTGACCAAATTATTCATAATTATAAATTAATCAGTTTATTCATGAACTTACTTGTTGGTCGTGATAGTATTTCGCTGATGCCAAAGTATTTAATAGCACACCGCGTGGTGACCAGCTAAACTTGTATCGTAAAGGATTAGAAGAACATTCTGGCGCAGGTAAACCGCCGCACCAAGATATGAAAGACTCAATTTTCCCACCAGCTTGCTTAACATTATCGAAACATTCTAAAGCCAATAAGTGGTCTATGCCGGGATCTAATCCTACCTCATTAAGTATAGTCACTTCTGCTGCTTTTGCTCTAATAATATTAAAATCAGCAGTTAATCATATACTTGGTTGTAATAATCATAATTTGTTTATACAAAAATAGTGTAATAAATATATGATAAATTAGTAATAAAGAATAAATTAGACGTGTACATATTAACGCGCGCGTAAAACATATTACGGAACACTTCTTAAATTAAACAGAAAATTAATACTTACTCTTCGTGCAAAGCTTTAACGTCTTCATTCGTATAACTTGCAGTTACTAAGTGTGTTTTAGCATTTATGCATACATTTGCAATTACGTGATGTAGAGAGTAAGGTAACAGCGAAACTACCACATCGGCAGATTCTACAATGTCATGTAACGTATCAGGTCGTTCGATTACATCTAGTAAAACTGGCTCTACACCAGGAAATTTATTGGCTAACACGTCTGCCTCTTCTTTAAATTGGGATGCAACAATTAAATGTATATTAGTGTCTCTGTGTAAATATTCAACCAAAGGAGCGGAGACATGTCCTGCACCTAAGACGACGACCTATTTACGAAAGAAATATACATAAATAATCGTGTTATCAAAATTGTCTAACGCATGGCATAGCAAGATGCGTCTCAGGAGATGTCCCAAATTTTGTCTCTTAATCAGAGAATGATTAAATTTAAAAAGAGATGCTCAAATTCAAAAAAAGACTTGGACGATTTCGTACCGTTTTACTTTGTGGTTCTCGATTATCTGCTTTGTGTTTACAGCGCTGATTTAGTAGTCTCAACTCTTGAATATATTCGAAATTAGGAGTTAACCGACCGTTCGATACTATTATTGCACCGTGTACTGCTGGACTAAAATTATGTTCTTCCAGTGACAGTTTTGCATCCGAGCGAATAATATCCAACGCATAAGGATATAAAAGATTGCCAAAGAAATCAGTGGATTCTTTCGGTAATTGAGTTGGCATATTGTCAATTGAACAAACTAACACTCCGGGGCCTTTAAAAGACTTAGTATCCTTGTTACGGTCGGCATCATATAAACAGAATGGTGTGTCAATTGTTGTGCATTCATTCATGAACCTATCGGAATTGTGAAAAAAGGATTCAAATTAATGTTAATTTTTATTAATATTTTTATATAGCTATAGTCTAAGCAATCGTTTGTCGTAAAAATATCTCCACGGATATTGTTGGTAAATCTGTTAAAATTCTCACGTAGCTGTGGAATTATTTAAATTATTATTTTTGCATAACGATTTGAATCTTACTCGATGCTACCTCCAGGATCTGCTGATATGTCACAAATCGCTAACATCCTGTGAGGTAGAGCAGGAGCACCGACGCTTACTGATAGCCAAGGAGTGTAAGCTGGCCTTAATAAATATTTTGCGTCTGGTATTGTTAATAATTTAGGCGAATCAACAGCCCAATATATTCCATTAATTATCACTGATGCATACGGTGCAATTTTTTTGCTGAAAGTGGAAAGGTATCTCTCAGGATGCTTGTCACACTCGTCAGAATCAAAACCACCTCCTTCTTTTCTTTCTAGATGATGCCTTCGTCTTACCTCGCATCCGTATATTTTTGTTATATCTAAAACAAGTTTTTGTTAATTTAAATTTTCATTGAAACATTAACGAAAATATCCGTTAAATACAAACTGTGACAAGATTAATGAAGTCTGGCAAGATTGTAAAAACCGAAAGTTTGTATGACGTTTTAAAAGAATGTCGATAAGAAAATCGAATCTCATTCAGGGTTCACGACCTCAAATCAAAACAAATTCTTCCCCTTTATTTAAGAAATATCTCTGACAAGGAGTTCTCAACCAAATACAATAATCTTTTTTCATTTAAATACGTTTTACTTCGAAATGTAAAATGCTATCATATAAGACGCAAGGGAATACTATACATATGCATATCCAGGATTCAAAACATTCAGTGCAAAGAGAGCACTTAAACTTTTCAAAGAATGAAGTGAAAAAGAAAATACGAAAACAATTTTTTAACTATGTGCAATGCTCTAGAGACTTATAATTTATATCGAACTTTCGGATCCTTGGGTTAAAATTATGGCACGCAGAAAATTGTCTTAAGCAACGAACAATAAGAATAACAAATTGAATATTCCATAGGTTTATAATAAATAAACATAAAATTTACCGCCGTGTTCGGCAACTTTCTTTAGCATTTCAGGTGGTACGTATTCATGCGGAAGCTCTTGAAAAACTTCTTGACCGCCTTGACTAACATTTCCGCTACCAGTGAAAATGAATGTCAAGGGTCCGATTGATTTTGGCATGGCACCTAACGCTATTTCATATCCTACATCACGTATAGCTTGCCGTGCCATAGCGGAGTCTCTATAATTGTGCGCTGGTCCAATGTGCTGATTGAAATAAAGAATTATGATTTAATCCTTTTATCTTGAATATATTATAATTCCATTTTAAACTAATTTTCATATAGATATAGTACAGCATTCTCTCAATGAATACTCAATAAGCCCTTAGGGTAAATGCATACGTTGGATAAAGTACGGTATGACCAATTCAACATGATGAATTGAAATTTTTAGGAACAGAGGGAAGGAAATGAATGAATTGAAATTTCGGGAATTTATTTCTTCTTGACATGTTAATAAATATTTGTGTAGTTATATCTATCTCGAGAGAGTGCCAAAGATAAATCCACGCGCGCAGGTGAAACACATAAATATGTATGTATAGCTGGGGGCGAGACAGTAATACTCGTAAATTAGTGGTGTTGTTGTTGCTGCCCTTTACATCTTTAATTTTAATTAATTTGTACATAATTGGTACAATCTTAATGTTTCAATTTTTGTGCGAATATTTTATGAAAAATTTGACAACTGGAATTCCATGTATAATTGGATAGCTCAAAAGAAAAAAACTGAGTTGACAGTACGTCATCGCAACCTTTTTTGTTGCAGATGTAAGGGACAGCAAGCTTGTAGTTTTACGAAAGTTGCTATATCTCATCCCCGGCTGTAGGGGCTACAGGTGCAACATGACCATGAACACATGCGAAGCATGGATCCAGCAAATAGCATCAGCATAGATTCTACGCCTGCGTATATAAAACGTTCAGCGCACAAGAACCTGGGACCGGAAACGGAAGTCAGAAACCTAGCCGGTAAAGTTATAATGAATTATTCAGTACGCCAAAACCACAGAGCTTTTGATTAAGCGGCTTTTAATCGAATGATCTAATTAATTGACTTCAAATCATTCAATTAAACTATTTATAATTCTTAGTTTAACATTAAGGTAATCTCGGAATTGACTCCTTCAATCTATTCTAAACTTTAAAGTATAACTTATATTTTCCAGGAAGTTTCTTTTTTCTTTACTTTTCTTCCTTTCAAAAATCTTTTCCTATCTCTTTGTAATGTTAATTTCTTTATATCTTTATAAGCATTTGTATTTCACTTATACTCACAGTGACCGAGAGGACACTATAATTAATATGCAACTGTAGTTTTTAAAGAAGGATGATGTATAAAAAGTGTTTTATCATTCTCATTATCATTCATTTAGATATTAGAGAATAATACTAGCATATATTTATCTTACCATGAACGGCGTATGGTGTCCTAATGCAAGCAATCTCAGTCCGAGTCCATGTAATATGTTTACCATGCCAGCTACACCAGCATATTTACCAAAAGCGACTACTCTTTGTCCATTATTGTCCGTTAATTTTTCATAATCTAACAAACGTATATTCTTTTCAAGAAGAGCATCTAATAGAGGCATGTTGGTTTCTTGCGCCTTGATAGTATGAGAGAAGAAACAATAAGTTTTATTGGATATAAGTTGATCCACAGGAACTTGCTTCACTCCGAAAATAACAGAGGCAGAACTAATGTCCTCTTGTAATACAGCACCAGCAGCTTGATAGGATTGTGCAGGATAAGCTCTTCTATTACTGGGTTGCACAATTACTTTTACCCCTGCTCTAATTAATTGTCGAACATTCGCAGGTGCCAAGGGAGCTCTTCTTTCCCATACTGACTGATCCTCTCTTCTAATCGCTATTATTTTACCTTTTAAGGTCTGTAAAAATATTTAGCTAAACCTTATACATACACTATTATTAATCGTTAGTAATACGCATTTACGTATTCTTGCCTGTCTCTTACATTCATATAACGTGTTGAAGGCTTATGGATACGAATCATTAACAAATTCACGCTGAATTCGCACTTGGATAATTGTAAAAGCCTCATAATTTCTCTATGCAATCATTTAAAACTCTAAACACACAGTACTTAGATTTCACTGATTTAATAACATGTAAAACAGCAGAGGCACTGCAATGTAACGTGGTAACGTGTATTATAAATGATTTTGCACATATATTACTGTCTTGATATTACATAGGTCAGCGAGGTCAATGGAGAATTTAGTAAATCATTGATAAACTCAAAGTCAAGTCTTTATCAATACGACTTGACTTTTTTTAACCATTCGATTTTTACCAATATAATTAACTCATATTGGCAAAAATTTTATACAATAAAAATTATTATAATTTACCACACATATATCTAACAAAGCATAGAATTTAAACTTTCTAATATTTTACACCTATATTATATTGGATTAAGGAAGAAAGAATACGTTATGTAATGAAAATAAATTTTAATTAATTTATTTATTTATTTTTCTGTTTGTCACTGTACAAAGTATTTTTTCACGCATTACATGTACATGTTACATAGTGTTAAAGTAATTATGCTATGCTATAAAAACAAATTAGCAAATATCAATTAGATTGGGTTTTAATAGATAGATACATTTTATTTTTTATTGTTTGTTTGGTGGGATTGATTTTTTTCAGTATCTGTGTCATTACATTTACTAACTGTTCAGAAGTAAGACCGGTTTTCTTTGACTTAAACTTTTGCAATAATTCCGTTGTTGTCATCGGTTTACGCATAAGATAACGTCTGACTGCATCTTCCGTTATACCAGATTCACTGTAACATAATAGAAACATTTATTTTATATAAATGAAATTCTACTTACGTGTTTACATACACAACGTATACGATATATTATTATTTAACGAAATATACCTGGCTCCTGGAATATAAGAAGTTACTGGCACTAAATTAAAGTTGTCCAATTTCAATTTCTTTGCTTGCGATATATCTGGCGACCCCGCTTGCTTCCTCTTTAAAGAATCTGATATCCCAGCTGTAGGCGTTGCAGATCTTGAGCTATGCGCACTATTAGATTTTTTGTTATCTTTCTCTTTTACTGTATCGGATTCTGAATCAGAATCACTAGAAAAATCGCTAGAAGATTCTTTTCCCGGTGCAAGCTTCTTGGAATCTTTCTTCTTAGATTGTTTTTTCTTCTTTTTCTTATCTTTCTTTTTATCTGCATCTTTATTGGTCTTGTCTTTATCCTGAAAGAGTCAAAAGACAAATAATATTTTGATTGGAACGCATATATTGTTAATTTGAACAAGTTTATCTTACTTTGTCATCCTTATCTTTATGTTCATCATCTTCTTCTTTATCCTCATCACCATCCTTTTTATCTGCCTCTTCTTCATCTTCGTCTTCTTCATCAGAAGCAAGCAGTTTTCTTAGAGCATCCTCTTCTGCAACTGACTTAATTTCCTTTTGTTGTTCTAGTTCTGATTCAGAGTCAGAAGAATCAGAAATATAATCACATTCTCTTCCCTCTTCATCTCCATCATCGCTTTCTTCAAATGCTTCATCATCTGAAGCGTTCTTCTTCTTCTTCTTCTTTTTCGCAACCTCAACTAATAAAATCTTTATATTTATATGCTACAACGTGAACAATTGTATACAGGCGTAATTCAATCTACAATATTGGAATTTCTTTTTAAGTATTACAGAACCTAATTTTTAAGTATTAAATATAGCATGTACCTTTGCCTTTCTTCTTTTTCTTACTATCCTCTTCCTCAGAACTCTTTTTAGCTTCTTCCTCGTCACTACCCGAGTCATCATCGTCGGTGTCCATCCATTCATCCATTTCGGATATTTTTAAATCTTTCTCCTTTTTAGTAGGTTTCTTTCCTTTTCCACCATCTATTAACTCCTCGTCATCTGCACCTTCTTCATCATTTCTAAGCCTCTTACGCAACATCAGTGAAAAATAATTCATTACTTTATTCCTACGGCTAAACTCCTGTTCGGCTTCTTCTGCACTCAGTGCTTTATATCTCTGGATNTTCTAGTTCATTGAATGTAAAAAATACTGTTTATTACTTGTTACTTATTGCTATGTATTGCTTTGTGAAGTATCATCCAATTAAATTAGTATTAAGATATAGATGATATTCGGGTGTATTCGGGTAAATTGTATTTCATGGACCTGAAGGACGGATAACGGTACATGAAATGGAAGATCTGAGAAAAGCCGGAGGATGCAAGATGCAATCAGAATTGATCAGGATTCAAGATAGAGGTAGAGTTGGTTGCTGGTCATTGCTGGTAGATGACAAACACACAAACTATCGCAGAGCAACACTGCATCGATGAAGATGAGCTCCAGAGCTATATGTGCTTTATACCATAGAACTTTATATTATAGATTAGAACGTCGTGGCGTGCCAAACTGCACTGTACGCAGTTCACAAGGCTGACATTATATAATTAATACTTGATAACACATTAGAGAAATGTTAAGAATGTATCTTTAGAATTCCTTGCTCGTAATGAACATACTTTATATGATGAATGTATGATTATTTGATAATTGATGTAATAAATATATTTTATTTATTTTGACCATTTTATCATAACAGAAACAATCTGTAGTTTCAACATTTTTAATCTTTAAAATATCTCAATCTGAAAGAAATAAATGTTCATATACATCGTATACTTTATGAATGCTTGTTGAGTGTTGAACACGACAACATTAGCTAGGAGGTTGATTAGTCGGCCCAGTCGGCCATCTGCTGATATTACAGCCAGAGCCACGTCATATTTTGTATGCTTTGTGAGTTAGGTGTGTGAAGTATTTCTCGATTTTCATATAAAAATTGCTTTTCAACCACCGAGAATATGAACGTATTTCGGCTCTTAGGTGATTTGTCACATCTTCTTGCAATTATTGTCCTTCTTCTTAAAATATGGAAGACGCGAAGCTGTGCCGGTATGTATTGCTCACGTCATTGATATCTCTGTTATATTTAAAATCCCTTATACTGTATCGAAATAATTGTTCTTGCTTGATATTTGGCATTTTGTATTTAATATGTCAAGATCTCAATATATTTTTTCAATTATTTTACAGGTATCAGTGGCAAATCACAAATTCTATTTGCAATTGTATATATAACACGTTACCTAGACTTGATAACAACATATATTTCAGCATATAATATGTTTATGAAAATTATTTTTATTGCTACTTCCATTGCAATAGTGTATTTAATGTATGTAAAGTTTAAAGCTACATATGATCATAATCATGATACATTTAGGTACGTAAAATGAATTAAACATAAATCTTATTCATAGATTTACGTATATATCGTGAAAGATCTATTTCTGATATTATTTATTACTTTTAGAATTGAGTTTCTACTTTTGCCTACATTGGTATTGGCATTGTTAATCAACCATGAATTCACAATTGTGGAGATTCTGTGGACATTTAGCATTTATTTGGAGTCTGTAGCAATATTGCCGCAGTTATTTTTGGTTTCAAAGACAGGAGAAGCAGAGAGCATCACCAGCCATTATCTTTTTGCTTTAGGGTCTTACAGAGGCTTATATTTATTAAATTGGATTTATCGTTACTACGGAGAAAATTATTACGATCTAATTGTTATAGTGGCTGGTATAGTACAAACAGTTCTCTATTGTGACTTTTTCTACCTCTACATTACCAAAGTACTGAAAGGCAAGAAATTACAACTACCTGCTTAGTGGTACTAAAGTATTATCATTTGAAAAACTATATATTGCTCGAACGAGTAATATTACTATTATTTGAATTTACATAAATTTGGCAATATTTATGACATCAAGGAATGCTCGTGTACAAAATATACATTTTATTCTAAAGCATTCCACTTCCTTGTACTTTCAACATCACAAGATTCATGTATAGTTTCATCTTTATTCCACATNCACATTCCCCTTACATTCAATTTCAAAATAAAATTACATCAGTAAATATTTATCCAAACTTAGGTTAAAATTGTTTTTATTTTGACGTGTCAAACAGTATCGACCACAATCCTGTAAATGCCTGATCGAGCATTGAAAAGATAAGACGTACACTTATTAAAATTCGTTTTGAATTTTGTCCCCTAGGGGAAACTAACGCATGCACATAGCTGGCTCAGTTTCGTTGTTACTAGCTGTACATATCGCGTGCAGGTGTAGGTGTAGGAGGAAGGACACGGAACGACGGAACCAGCACCGCGGCCGCGCTGTCAGTCGGTGAATTCGCGCCGCGGTGCACGTATCGTTCGAATTGTGCGTTGTGTAGAGCTTGGAAGCTCCTCGATTCTTCTCTAAACACGCCGGGTTCGTTTCGTTCTGCATGTCCTCAGCTGGTACGTTCGGTCACCCGTGCGTGACCCGGCCACCGAAACGTGCGTCCACCGAATACAATGCGGTAAAGTGAAACGTGTCCTGGGCGCGGCGACTCAGGAAGGGAAGCCCCCTCAGTAATCTGGCCGGCATGTACACAAGGTCCTGCCGTGGTACCATTCGACTCGCTGCTGCCGTCCTGACGATGTTCCTCTGCCGGATCCACTCCGCTGCCGAGGAGCAACCGGGATCCACCGGCCTCCTGGAACTGTGCAACATCACCGTGGACAAACGTGAACTCTCTTGCCGCGGGGCTGGCTTCCTCTCCATCCTGGAGCCCCTCAACGTCCTCGCACTTCCCTCAGCTGTTAACTTAACGAAACTGTAAGTATTAAGTCCCGATTATATCGTAAATCAGAGTCTAGATTTGGCGAACGCGTTCGCCTCAAGTTTGCCTTTTATTTGCGAGCACTCGCATGGACACGCTCCATGCCATATTTTGGTAACGTCGAAGTCTAATGTACGGGAAATCACGTTTCTCATAAACTCTCTTTTTGCGTGTGTTCCGTTCGCTCGGGTTTTCGTACACCGAGGTCCCTCGAGCTGTTTCCTTGAAAGTTTGAAAGGTAAACGTGCCGCACACTTGGATCGTTAACGCTGATTGTAATCCCAAATCTCCGGGCACGATATCAATTTAATTGTACTTGAAACGTACTTTATACGTCGAGCATCCGTTAATTACCACGTGGCCAGCCGGGAGCCGGCGACGTATTCAAATATCCTGAACTCCCTCCCTTTTTTAGATCGTTCTCGTTTGTCTCGAGTTTCAAAACAACAATTTACCGAGCGCCGGGCATCGTTATTAATTTTTATTTGGCCACGGTGCTCCAAATAGTGGCGTCGCTATTATCGTCGCGGCCAGTAATTTATTCTAATATCCCGCGTTGTTTACATCGCCGTGTCGCCGGGTCAGAGGATCCGGGAACGAAAGAATAAAAAAGGCAAGTGACGTATGCAGTTTGACGTCGCGCGAAAACCGGGAAAAACGGACGATTTTTTTCTTCTGGCCTGGATTCCGGTCCGAAAGTATTCTTCGGGTCAAGTTGGACGCAGTTTCCGTTTACATCGTTTGTCTGACTTGCTCCGGTGCATACTACTAAGCGAGACTATTTCTGTTTCCCGAGGTTTGATTCTCGCTGCTTCCACTTTATTATTATTCACGGGTCGTTAGTTATTTACCGGGTATTTTTACAACGAAAATTAAAATCAGTTACGAGTCGTAAATTACGTCGCGATATAATAATCCTCGTTCTATTTCTCCCAAGTAGCTGTTAACGATTCTGCAATGATCAATTCTTAAATGATTCACGACGACGTTAAAGCCCCTGTCTGGTATTTTAGACACGGCCAACAATAAAAGAAGAAATAAAATTTGAAGGAGACGCGATATATTTCTAAAAATTAAAACGAGAACTAGAACGGTCTTCGTCTGGAATCTAATATAAGACTTCCGGTACAACGCGGTACATATTCATCTTGGAAGACATCACTGTCAGGATTAAAGCTCGCGACTCCGGCAAGGAGCGATGCGATATCAAAAATTTGGTGTTTCTTGATTGGTCGAGCGCGTTGGTCAAATCATTCTATTGGTCACGCGATGTTCCTTTGGTTTGTCGACGAAATAACTCGAGTACGTGAGAACAACCGATATTACGGGACCTGCAATAAAATTGATATTGACACTTATACCGACTATGTAATTTCATAAATGCAAATGAAACTGTAATTTCCTTAGGGCGAAGTAAAAAAGGAGCTCGTTTAAATCTCTATAATGAGCAGGTACGCTTGGCCAATCGGCCGACCACTGAGAATCAATAATACCCGGTAATTCCAAGCAATTCGTTCCAGCACCGAAGCAGAGACCGTGAATTAATCTTTACTACCCTAGTCGATTAATGAGCCGATAGTCGGAGGAAGATGAATCGCCTCGCTTTCCAAGTGGCTTTTCCTCTTCCGCTCCATCTTTCCCTTCTCTCGGAGTCGACTTTTCCGATCTGAAAAATAGAAAGGACGACGAGAGACTTTGGATTAGTTTTGTATTTCATTTTGGAGACAGAGATTGCCGAAGAAACTGTTTTTGTATTTTGTTCATCCTGCGAAAAAACGAATTTAAAATTTTGTTGTGTTTTATTAATATCTAGCAACTTTTCATATTTCAATGATTGTGATTGTTTTTATGTAAGGATTCGTACAATCGTGAGTATACGGCTGTGAATTGTTCGATTGCATCGTTTCCTTGATCCTAAACGGTATTCTATTAAGTATCGACCGTGTTCGAACGGATCAACCCGAAGCTATGTAGGTCGGCGAACGTCAACCGCACTTGTACGGATTATACTTCATACCTTTTGCCTTTAGGAGATGTCCGCAGCATCGTTCCCTATATTCTTGGAAGTATTCGTCAGAGCCGTGCGATTTCATTTTTATGGTGTTCCATCGTATAAAACGCTTTAACGCTCCGCGCTGTTGGTTTCCCTTTATTTCTCCTCCGCTAATATTTCCTCCTCTTCGCAGGCCAGTTTTACGCGTCCAGAGCACTCTTACCAGGCGGTATTACGTCGAGAACTATGCGATTATTACTTCTGATGCACCGGGGCAGTCGACTCTGGTTTCGTCGGAACAGAAATACGAAGATGAGACGAGCGAGACATTTCAATTAGAATAAACAGCGTCGGTGAATGGGAGTAATTAACGGAGCAAAAGATTCACGTCGAGGGATGAACGAGAGAGCTTTCTCTCCGGCGCGCGGGCTACTTTTTTTTCCAGCTAATGGTTTCTTTTCTATAAATATTTTCCTCCTCGCGCCGGCGGCAGCGTCCCGCGGTTTAAAAGCAGTGCTGATTTATTTTTCGTCGCGCGTAAACGTGATTAATCGGCGCCTAACCGCGTCCAGAAGCACGGGATTGTTGAAAAGGCCCGATGTAGAACTGTCTTTACCTAACGAATGGAGCAACTGTTGATCGCGGAACGATTGCCAGCCGAAACGACTTCGCTTCCTCTCTGAAAATTTATATTCGTTCGCTACAGATCGCCGGGCTGATTTCATTTCGAAACAAACAAAACGTTCTTTCAGCGAATAAGTGCTTTCAGATCTATTTCTCGCTAAATATTTTCATCAGAGATTCTCTCTCTCGTGAAATTACCAAACCTGTGTCCTGTTCGTCGCTGAAATCGTGATTGTTCTTCATCTTCGAAACGATCGAGAGAACCGCGTCTCGGCCCGAGAGAAATGATGCATCCGGTGCAGATGTGACACGAATATTTCCGGATCACCGGAGAGAGGATCCCATCTCGGTAGATCGATCCTACTCGATCCTTCGTCGCCGATGACGATCCGCGAACCGAAATGAAAACTCGTAACCGGGAACGTCGTTCCGACGATTCTTCTCGCCCCCTCGTCGTCGTCGTCGTCGTCGTCGTCGTCGTCGTCGTCGTCGTCNGGCAGTCGACTCTGGTTTCGTCGGAACAGAAATACGAAGATGAGACGAGCGAGACATTTCAATTAGAATAAACAGCGTCGGTGAATGGGAGTAATTAACGGAGCAAAAGATTCACGTCGAGGGATGAACGAGAGAGCTTTCTCTCCGGCGCGCGGGCTACTTTTTTTTCCAGCTAATGGTTTCTTTTCTATAAATATTTTCCTCCTCGCGCCGGCGGCAGCGTCCCGCGGTTTAAAAGCAGTGCTGATTTATTTTTCGTCGCGCGTAAACGTGATTAATCGGCGCCTAACCGCGTCCAGAAGCACGGGATTGTTGAAAAGGCCCGATGTAGAACTGTCTTTACCTAACGAATGGAGCAACTGTTGATCGCGGAACGATTGCCAGCCGAAACGACTTCGCTTCCTCTCTGAAAATTTATATTCGTTCGCTACAGATCGCCGGGCTGATTTCATTTCGAAACAAACAAAACGTTCTTTCAGCGAATAAGTGCTTTCAGATCTATTTCTCGCTAAATATTTTCATCAGAGATTCTCTCTCTCGTGAAATTACCAAACCTGTGTCCTGTTCGTCGCTGAAATCGTGATTGTTCTTCATCTTCGAAACGATCGAGAGAACCGCGTCTCGGCCCGAGAGAAATGATGCATCCGGTGCAGATGTGACACGAATATTTCCGGATCACCGGAGAGAGGATCCCATCTCGGTAGATCGATCCTACTCGATCCTTCGTCGCCGATGACGATCCGCGAACCGAAATGAAAACTCGTAACCGGGAACGTCGTTCCGACGATTCTTCTCGCCCCCTCGTCGTCGTCGTCGTCGTCGTCGTCGTCGTCGTCGTTCCCTTTCTTTTTTTTCTCGCGGAATCTCGATGACTCGAAGCGACGACGACGTTCGTTCTGACCTATATCCCGACTCGTCACCCGCATGGAATCCGGCGCGGACCGCTCCGTTTCACGAAATTTCGCTCCCGCACGCTTCTTTCATTCATCAACGATCGTGCTAGTCCGTGCATATTGTGTACCTAACTGATCTCATAGATTCTTAGTTCGTCGTTTCATCGAAGCTTCTATTTTCTAGTTCAACGCTTATCCACGATCACACAGGAACGAATGAGCGAGGATTTTTTATTGTCTCGCATGAACGAATTTATCGTGACGTTACGTCGCGACGCCTCGTTTTGCGAAGAGTGGCAAAACTTTGATCGTCGAAGTAAAATCGGTTCTTGTGATATTCGAAAGTCCGAATTCGTTTGGGATCATGATAAAATTTCGAAATATTCCTTTTCCGTGCAGGCAAATGGGTCGAATTTGGCAACCGCCGGAATTACTTTCACAATAACGTCATGTACACGCGATCCACGTCACGCACGTGACTGGCGTGATTAATAGTACACTCCACGCTACTTCTAGATGTTCACGCTCTCGTCTATCGACCGTCTGACGACGTCTTGACATTTTCTCGACACGGTTTCCCGTCTTCCTCGGTGCAATTCGAAAATTCCGCGATCGCCTCGCTTCAAGAAATTTGAAAAAAAGTTTTGTCGGCGAAGTCGCTGGTCACCCAACTTTTGCACCCTCGTCTACATATAGAAACGAGATTGGTCACTCTTGGCGAGAAGAAATTTCGAGGGAGGGAAGCTGTTTCCTCGCCTCCGACTTTCTTTCTTACTGGCCCGGTCGACGGACGAAACAAAATCTCTATCTGCACGATGACGTCATGACAAATATACTATAAGGAAGATTCTCACGTCGCGAGAAAATCAATCCGATGTATTTTCCAGGACAAAGACTCCAGGTCTTCCGAAAAAGAAACTTGCCGTTCCACGGTCGATCCGAGCGCTGACGTATAAAGTTCAAGTTCACCGAGCATAAATGTTTAAGTTTCCGGATCGTTAAGTGATTCGCGTAGCCAAACGCGACCTGCAGGGTGAATCGATGTCGCTCTGTAAATCCGGTATCAAGAAAATCTATTAAAACCACCGGGAAAAGAAGAATTTTAAGGGATGTATGGAGAATTAGGTGCCCTTTCAAAAAGTTTTCTGCTTAATTGCTTATAATTCTATACTTGTATAGCATAAACGCATAAAACATGCATCACTTCCGGTTGGAAAGATAGAAGCTGCTTTGTGAATCGATTAGAACCTTGTGTTTCAATAATCGACGATTCACCTCATTAGATGATTTTTAACGGCGTTTATTGCCCCCCGTGCGTTACGCGTTCATCGATCCTCGATACCTGAAGAGAGTGAAATGATGTAAGAAACCTCAAGCAGTCTGTCGTCGAAGAGTTTCAGAGACCGTGGCATTATTTCTTCAGAACTGTTAGGTACATGCTTAGAACTTTCTCTAATTGCCGTTTAAATCACGCTTGGAGTCACGTTCGACCAATTAGCGAGTCCCCGCGGCGATCCCTCGCCGAGGAAACGAGCGTTCGTCTCGGGCCAATTTTAGGCGAATGAGCTCTTGACCCGAAACGTTCCACGAGATTTGTTTGCTTGTCGCGAATCGACCCGCTTCAGCGTGAAAGTCGGCTGCAATTAAAAAGTTTGTTGCCGGCTAGTCGCGCGTGAAAATGCATGCACACGACCATTGATTCCTCTGCTCATCCCCGTCCAGGTCATTTTTTATTTACCGCCCACGGTAATTATAAACGATTTATTAAGTTTCTGAATTAGAAGCATATGCGAGCAGATGATAATAATTCTCTCGTTACCGTTTTAAAAATGGTTTTAACATGTTGAAGAGTGTTCGAGGGATGATTTACGATCGTAGATAAGCTTCGCGCGGCATTGAGTAGTCGGGGGATGATTTGTGGTCTGCGATAACGGGAACGTTTCATGGTTGATAGCTTGAGAGGCGTAGCGAGGGAACTGATGAATCGTTATTCCTTCGAATGTATAAGTAGAAACTACGTTGCTCGCGACAGTAGAATTAGTAGTCGTTAGTCAGACGCGGCAGTAGTCTAAGCAAACGTTTGACCGTGTGTTCACTGACCACCACACGTTCATCGTTTCCTCGTCTCAATTCCCTTGTTTCGCGTTTACGCAGTTGAGAATTCATTGAGGAAACGTATAACGCGGTGTTTCGTTCCGGGTATCGGTGTGACCGGGACTGATTCCCGTAATCGTGGATCGACGTTCTGATATTCGAGTCACACACGCCGTTGGCATCCGAGCCCCAGTGTGGTAAGATTTGAGGAATTTCAACCGCAGCACCGTCCGCTCAGGATATTCTTTGTACGTACCTTTAGTTAGAAGTTCAATTTCGATTCATTAAAATCGGTTCACTGCGAACATGAATATTCACGGTTCTCTACGGGTTTACCTTCTTTGATGAGTTCTACTCTTTCACCATACTTTGTGTCAAGGTGCATAATCTGTTCGCAACTAATTTATTTCTTGTGCATTAGTTATAATTAGTCTTAAGGTTGTATGAACTATTACATAAAAACAATGACAAAGCATTGAAATTTTAAAATATGTAAAATAGAAAAATGTAATAAATGTATGTAAAAGTGATTATCATAAATAAATAAAGAGTACATGCAAATTTTAAGTCGCTATAATTTTTCAAAAACCCCATGAATTCTACCGAATTTCTAACTCTACCGAAAAGAGCGATTTTCATTCGCAGTCTCAACGACTACACGGGCTCTGCCACTCCTTACTTAGTAGTATCGCCTCTGTGTAACAACCATCGCTGTCAGAGCCACTTTGTTACTGTCCGAGAAAGTTTCAACCGGGAAACTTTAAACAAGCTTGGAGCGGCGAGCGTCGTCCTCTTATTAAATACCGGGTCGAGCCGCTGTCTCGTTCAATTCCATCCCTCGTTCTTCCCGCCACCGAATCAACGTCGATACAATATTTATGCTAAATCAAAATGAGCAAACTCGTTGTATGTTAACAATGATTCACGGAGGGACTTGACAACCGGGTAATAGCTGTCGACTTTCGTTCTTCAACGGCGCGTTAATCACTTTTGACTTTCGCTCGCGAAAACCTGCAAAGCTACGTCATTGCCGGGACACATGATTCATCCATACCATATAAATGCTCCGTGTACAAGGTCAACGTAACTTTCTTCCAATACTGTTACACCAGAATTTCGCATTACTTCTAAAAAAAGTCTTCGGCGTAGACATAAGAGAACAGTAGCCAATGCACTGAAACTCCTCCATTCAAATCAGTTTAAGGCACTTTTTTTGTCGGGAGATAGCTCATAACTTGGTCACCTTTAGTTATTTTTTTACAAAAAAATTCTTTTACACAGTTAATTTATAAAAGTTTTAAAAAATTCCCAAGAATGAGCTAAATTTTAGACGGTCACGCTGGGTAGGCTCCTTAATTATTCGAAGAGTACCCCTGGAAGTCATTCTTCGACGTCGTCAAACTTTTCCGATGATATTTCTCATCAGTGGCCAATTTTTCTTCTGCGGATACGCGGAGTTATCAAGTTTATGAGTTTGAAAAGTCTCCGACCACCCCGTCTGTTCAATCTCGTAATCGAGACCAATTAATCACGTTGTCAGTTCCCTTTATCCCCATGCTTCACACTCGACCGAGTGAACGTCAATTCGTTACTCGATCAAACAAAAAGTGAAAACCATGGCAGGAAGATCCATCGACCGAATTCGCTGACAGAACAAGAAACTGAATATTTATCGAAGTTTCATTGGAAAAACTATCTGGAATAGAGCAGTTACCAAGGTCCGAGTGTTCCTTCCTTTTTCTTCGGTTTCGGCGGACTTTCCGAACTTCAGTTTCGTTCGCCGGTCGTTAAAGACCGATGACAATGTCCAATGAGTTTCTCGAGGAAATTTCAAGAGAAAATAGTTTGTGAAAGGAAATTTTCGTATGCTGATGAGCTACAGACCGTTCGAAGACTTTTTAGAAAGAAACTTTTCTTAAGAAATCGGTCGCCTCGTTCGAAGTTGAAACGAAACTATTTCTTAATAATTAGTTTCCTCGAGGCAGACGCGTTTCGGAATGATCGTCATTATTTTAGGGGACCTCTTGCTGCCGTTCGCCCTGGCTTTATCTCGCCCTTTATTATCCTTCTCCCCTTTATTCCGCGTCGCGCCGTTCCGCAAATAATGCAACTCCCTTTTTTACGAGTTTGCAGTAAAAGTAAATGATTCCCTGGTAGCCATGAATCGATTGTTCGGAAGGAATCGCCGGGTGGAGTGTATTGGAGAATTATGCCACCGCTACTATTTTTTATTAGGTCGCGATTTACACACGGCGGACCGATGAGTAACAGTTTTATTTTCTATAAAGAAACACGGTTCTCAATGGAATATTTCTGGACTCCTCTGGTGAACGTTAAGAGTCTGGTGAACGTCTGAGAATTTATAGTGTTTGCGATTATATAGTTAGTACTATAAATTCAGGATCGCGTGATTTACGATATGGATTTAACGGGAATAAATTGGCACCGCGTGTCGGGAAAAGTGTGTCTGGAAGTAGATAATTAAAAGGACACTGATGAAAATAAATGCGGTATTACGTTCGAAACTGAAACGCGAGTTTCGAAGTAGTAACGCCAAGTGCGCCGTTCCGTGTCCGCCCCACGATTAATTGCTCGACCATAACTTCAGCTATTGTAAAACATTACCGTTTCGCGTCTGGTCTTACGATTATCATTTAGTATCGTCAGACGAGTCCATCGTAGAACTCATTAAAGATGTATTGGCTATACAGTCAATCCCAAAAGTTTATGTACCTTAGAAAAACGCATTTCCTATAATTAAAAAGAAATCAGACGTCGGAAGAATAATGCTAATAATAAATAGCTACGTGCTGAAAAGTATAGAAGGAAATATCCAATTAAGTATTGACGCTGACGAAAATTTTTTTTTTCAAAACTGCGAAAAATGCTTCAAATAAAAGTTGTTTTCCTTCTAACTTCGATATTTAACGAGTTACGTATGATTANGAAAAATCTCGGAAAAATCGAAAATTTTTTTTTGTTATTTATTATTAGCAATGTTCTTCCGACGTCTGATTTCTTTTTAAAAAATGCGTTTCTAAAGTGCATAATCTTTTGGGATTGACTGTATAGCCAATACATCCTTAAACGGAGGAACGTTAAAGGCAGGACAGTTTTAGAGAAGCGCGTTCCGTTGATCATAGTCGTATTTATTATACCTAATCATGCACGAAGATACCCAGAAAGCATGGAATATTGTAGATGTTGTAGCAACATTGCTAACTTGCTGCAATTTTGATACAATATTTCATGCCGTCTGGGTATTCATCGTGAATTTAGAATGTCGTCCAAGTTCGGAATTAAAAGGCCAAAAGTGTAACGCAGAGATTCATACCTGTTGTTTAGTATCTGATTCGTATTTAGTATCTAATGTAATCTATTAAACAGAGAGACATCGATTCTTCTGTTCGCCGCCGATGGAAACACGATGGAAATTCGGCTCCTGTTTACGGCCGCTCGTTTTTCACGAGGACACGCTCGGAAACTTCGCCCGGGATATAAAAACTTCCGTATGACAACGGGATCCCACTGTTATCTGCTCCAGTCAGGATCGACATTACGTCGACGAAACAAAAACATCCCTTAACGCTCTACTTTTTGATTCCTCCACGAGAACGTATTATGTTACCTATAAACAACTAGCGACAGGGTCGTTTCGATCAGTGAATCTAAAATGTGGCATACTGCCACGGGCGAACGACCTTTGACCGATATCTATTGCGATATGAAAACCATAGACACATGGAAAAGTCTGCCGGTATTCAGAGTCGTTGCTTATTCTTAACTATTACATTATTACATTTTTATTGTATGAATACTATTAGAAGGCTGCTACTCGAAAACTAGTTGAGATCTGACCTCGAAATTTTAGTATGATATTTTTGAAGGTACAAACTTTCGAAAAATGAAAAAAAGGAAATCGATTCTTTTACAATTTTTACATTACAAAACACTGGGTAGGCCCCTTAAAGTGTCCGGTGTAGCTGGTGAGTACTTTCTCAGAATGCGTTGCTCTTTTCCGCGGAGGACCGACGGTTCGAAAACAGTTGTATCGTTCCATGTGATTTCTGTGACCCGAACAATTCCACACATCGATCGAGTCAGCTTACGCACGCGCAACCACAGATTCTGTAAGCTTACAGAAGAAAAAGAAACTTTTTAATAAGATTCGGACCTCCCTCCGTGTCCCCCATTGTGTTTGATCGTATCAAAAAATTCAATTGAATAAACAGGTCTCAACGAAACAAGGTAGCATCGATAAAACTCGAGAAAGTACAGTTGTGACTTTTGCAGATTGGAAGTATATCCCGGGATAAGAGTCTCGTTGATCTCTTAATTACCTTCTATATTCGCGTTTGCCAAATGTTTATTTCCCTGATCATTGGTACTAATAAAACTGAAACCAGAGCAAAACAGTGGTTTTCGGAACCTAGAAAACGTGCCAAAACTCGCGGTGCATCGCTTAATTAACTCCATCCATCACCCAAGTTACGCAGAAAAATCGCATCTGGGCGAAACGACATCCTGATTCTCGTTTAATAATCGACCAACGTCAAGTTTCGTCGAATTAATAAACTACGAAATAAAATCTAGATCGGAATTTCATTTTACTTCTGATTCTCTGCAGATAGAATTCTGTCCACGGATGAATCAAGGATGGAAACTTGCGAAATTAGTTAGACCAGTCGTAAATCCGATATCGAGTGCCGATATTTACGCGCCCCAGGAGGATAAATTGTCGAATGGAAATTCGTGTACACAATCCAAGAGAACGGCGTCGTTTTAATCGGACTTCGTTTCGAGGCCGAGCGCGTCCTAGAAAACGGTTCGCGTGATCCACGCGAGGCCCTCGAGCGATCTCGGCCTACCTGGGAAAGTGATTCGCTAAGTCTAGACGGCCGATTTTCACTTTCGAGCCGCAGGTTTATCGAGTTTCGTATACTCCCGTTAATTATTACTTTCGTACATCAAATACAAACAATTAAAGAGTACCAAAATATCAAAGGCAGTGTGTATATTTCGATACTTGAATTAAATGACTATATTAATTGCTATTTAATACTTCTTTTTGTTAAAAAAAATATGCATATATAAAAATACTCGAACTTCCTGACTACTCATTGTACCCAGAATACTCAAGTACAATCGTCATTCATTTATAAATTCTATACTGTATCGAGTGGCTACGTGCTCGACGTCAGGGAACGCATGCTGCCAGTGAGCAAAGACTCATTTCAGAACTCTATTTAAAGAAATGATTGCGGATCAATTTTGATTGGTACGTGTGAGGTAACGAGAGATCTGATTTACTTATAAATTGAAAGTTAAACGAGTAAATCTCACGAATACTGGTACCGGTTTAATATGCAAAGTGTCGGGCGGGTGCAATTTCGAGGTAGACGTGCATAGACAACGAAGTAGAATCAGTCTGTCACGAATTCTGTGAGGTAGCTGTGAAATTGGGAAAACTAGCTAGCAGGGCGAGCTCGTCAGGGGAACGTTTGAAAATACGAGCGCACCGACGACGTCGCCCGATAAATTTTCGACTTTACGAGCCCGTGTACTATTTGCATTCTTCTCTCCTCCTTCTTTTCCCTTCTCGCTCTTCTTTTTGTTTTTTAAAAACGGCCGACGACTCTTCCGTTGGCCACGATTAACGATAATACACTTTTTTATATACAGGGTGTCGTATTAGAAGAGAGGTGATTCTGTAAATGTTTCTGAATGATGTTTCTGAACAATAATTTCCTTTGCCAAAATGCAAAGTGAGGCACGGTTTTTGAATTATTAACGAAAAACACTGACCAATAAGGGCGCGTATAAGGCCCGCGCTGAGCAACGACCGAGCGTCACAATCCGAGCCGCCACTACGCGTGCTCCCATTGATCAGTGTTTTTTGTTAATAATTCAAAAACCATAGCTCACTTTACATTTTACCAAAGGAAATTATTATTCAGAAACACCTCCAGACTCACCCCTTTTCGGCTCTAACACTTTTTCTGGGACACCTTGTATATGCATATTTCTTGAATCATGCAGAAGATGATTATATTTGCAGAGACCTGACCAGCAACAACTTAACAGACATTCCAGTCCGTGCCTTCCATCGAATCAGCAATCTTGAAGTGTTGTAAGTATTACAGACGAATTGAAAATACATTATTGTTTCTCTAGCAAAGTTTGTTTGGGATCTCATTGTTTATTACAGATTGCTCCGACGAAATCATTTGCACACGATCGCCGACGATGCATTTACGAACTTAACGAGCCTTCGAGTATTGTGAGTGTTCGGGCAGAAATATTTCCAAAGAAAAGTTAGATATTTTATCGTGATAAAAACGGAGGCCGGACGATCCGTGCGAATTAACAGATTGAAACGGAGTCTCCCGCGTGTAGTGTTCGCGATTGTTAAAAGTTGTAATTCTCTGTCTGATTTGTAGGGAGCTCGATGACAATTATTTAACAAAAATACCGACCGCGATCGTAATGCTCTCTGGCCTTGAAGACCTGTAAGTGTGCATCGATTAAGTAAAATGTAATTTGACAACTTTTTTTTACACCCTATCAATTCTATTTCCTTGTCGAGTCACCATTCGCAAGTTAGAGGAACACCTTCTCGAACCTCCTAGTAAACGTATCATCACGCCATTCTCAGTCAGAATTTTTCTATCGTCATTCACTTTTAAACGGAGGAGAAATGATTTGAATTGCGAAATCGGATGCCGGTCCTTTTGTTTTTCATTTTTACCGACGCGGAGGAAGCCAAGAAAGTCGTATTCGTGTATGTTCCCTCGGTTTCGTAGGTCCTTGTCGAACAACCGAATCGAGATACTGGAGGAGCACGTTTTTCAACACGCCACTAATCTCCTGTCGCTGGATCTACGCGGGAATCCCATCAAGGAAATCCACGGGAACACTTTTCGGAATCTACGGAAGCTACGTAAACTGTGAGTGGCCGATTTATCGGTTTCTAAAAGTGCATCGGCCCTCCCTATGCGGCGATGCTTATCGTCACTATTTCTGTTGCCGAAGACGCATAGATTAAGGATGTATTGGCTATACAGTCATTCCCAAAAGTTTATGCACTTTAGAAACGCATTTTTTAAAAAGAAATCAGACGTCGGAAGAATAATGCTAATAATAAATAGCTACGTGCTGAAAAGTATAGAAGGAAATATCCAATTAAGTATTGACGCTGACGAAAATTTTTTTTTTTCAAAATTGCGAAAAATGCTTCAAATAAAAGTTTTTTTCCTTCTAACTTCGATATTTAACGAGTTACGTATGATTATTTGGCATTTTATTAATGTTGACAAAATCCGACCATCCCAGCGTCGAAATGGCGAACTTTTGACAAAAAATTTCGTTTTTTGTCAATAACTCCCGAACGGATGGACGTAGGGGGAGCATGTATAGGACCGTTTTGTAGGGGACGACGAGATCTACAATTTCCATGTAAAACTTTTTCGCTAGCATCAATAGTTTACGAGTTATTTGCAAAAAACTGTTTTTTAGTTTTTCGTCAATAACTCGTTAAATATTAATGCTAGCAAAGAATTTTTATACAGAAATTGTAGATCTCGTCGTCCCCTACAAAACGGTCCTATACATGCTCCCCCTACGTCCATCCGTTCGGGAGTTATTGACAAAAAACGAAATTTTTTGTCAAAAGTTCGCCATTTCGACGCTGGGATGGTCGGATTTTGTCAACATTAATAAAATGCCAAATAATCATACGTAACTCGTTAAATATCGAAGTTAGAAGGAAAAAAACTTTTATTTGAAGCATTTTTCGCAATTTTGAAAAAAAAAGTTTCTTTCAGTATCCTCTCGAATCTGAAGGAACTGAGACTGTTTCCGAATTTGAATGGAACGAGATCGTTAGAAGTGTTGAGATTGGATCGCGCACAAGTGGCGAGTGTCCCGGGAAATTTGTGCGAACAGTGCCCGAAATTGAAAAGCTTGTAAGTAATCATTCATCGAGATATTTGGAACGTTTTATGACATAATTTGTTTCATAGCTGAGTGAATTATGATATGGCAGAATAATTGATGAAATTATTACCGGGCTAGTGAATTCATTAGCTCGTGCGGTTGAATGACGATAATAAAATTTATATTCGATCGGCTTGACATACATTCAATAGAATTCTGTCGGTATATATTTAATATCACATCGAATTTCCATTTCCCGATTAACTTCCTCCTCTGCTTCTAGAGACATGAAATCGAATCTCCTGACGGAGGTGCCGAATCTACGAAATTGTTCTGAGTTACGCGTGCTGTGAGTACTTTTATAGACGAAACGCGGATTAATTATTATCATTGTACGCGTCAACGAATATTCATTTTACCAGGGATCTGGCCAGTAACATGATCTCGTCGTTGCTAGACGAGCCGTTCAGAAACCTGGGCATGCTGCACGACCTGCTTCTGTCGAACAACAAGCTGGAAATGATCACAGGCGACGCGTTCAATGGTTTGACGAGACTGCAGGTGTTGTAAGTGTTCTCACTCTCGATGCTCTCTCTGTATGGCTACTCGTTATCGTCTTGAGAAAGAGAATCTCCGATGTTTCAGAGATCTAGAGAGCAATTACATCGAGTATATTCATCCCGAGGCGTTTAAGGAGACGAGGCAGTTGGAGGACCTGTGAGCGCTTCGACTTCGTTCGAATATCTCTCGCGGAAAATGTACTCCGCTTCACGTGAGCACGTCTAATTTCAGAAATCTTGGGAACAACGTGTTCCCGGTACTGCCGACGCTAGGGCTATCGAGACTGTTGCATCTTAAGACGTTCAACAACCCGGCGCTGAGAGAGTTTCCAGCTCCCGAAAGGTTTCCGCGTGTGCAAACGATGGTGCTCTCGTACGCTTATCACTGCTGCGCGTTCCTGTCGGTCGCGGTGGAGGATCCGGTGACGAGGTCCTCCGTTCAAGAGTCTATCCTGTTCCCGACCGACAACGAGTTCGATATGAGCCTGTGGAACTCGAGCTTCACCGATATCTGGCCTCAGCTCAGTAAGTAGTTCGACGCTCTCACTCCCTTATTCGGATCCTTGGGGCTTTCTTGTCAAGTTGATACTGTTCGCGTTTTATAAAATTGTCGACTCACATCGACGAGTTCAAATTGATTGAAGATTTAGTAGAAGAGTATCAACCGAAGGTTCTTCTAATCGTTTTAACTCATCGCCACTAATCATCATTTCACACTTTTCACAATAATGTTTAAGAAATTCCTAACTATGTAATAATAATTTATCGCATTGCTTTGCTTCGCAATGATGAGACAGTTTGATCTTGTCAGTTTAAGCTTGTTAGATTTTTAGTTTACGAGTCGCTCGACACTTAAATGCTGCAAAGCGCAATTACGTTGGCAATTCGAAAATTTTCGTTTTCACACAGAGAAGATACTTTGGCTTTTATCATTCGATCATCCATGGCGAATCTAAAATTATCATACCAAGGGACAACTAGAAAGAATCGCAATCGTGTTTAAATAAAACATTTTGGATTCGTCATTAAATTCGATTCATCAGAACAGAGATTATCACGAGAAACTCGCAAGACGTCATCCATCGATTCGAAGATTAATAAAACGACTTTGCAGCACTGAAGTGGTGACGTGTTTTAGATAACATGACCGACAAATTTGGCTCGCAAATAAATGAACTTTGGGCTAACTTTGGTTCAGATTTTACGTACCCCGGCAACCTACCCTCATACCTTGAGGATTATTTCGAAGAGCAGAACAGTCGCGCTACGCTGCCAACTCAGACACTGCCTTCTCACGTACAGTGCCTACCTCAGCCTGGTAATTCCAATACATTACCTTCTTCGAAGACTCGAGATAAAGAGGAACCAAATGTTACATGCAATGTTCCAGGTCCTTTCCTGCCGTGCGAAGATCTCTTCGACTGGTGGACTTTACGCTGTGGCGTGTGGGTAGTGTTTCTACTCGCTATGCTCGGGAACGGGACCGTCGTGTTCGTATTAATATTCTCGAGGAGCAAAATGGACGTTCCACGATTCCTAGTTTGCAATCTAGCCGCGGCGGACTTCTTCATGGGCATTTATTTAGGTAACAAAAATACTATGTAAGAAGATTTAGAGTCCGGACTTTCGTTACCTTCGTTAAGAAGCAGAAATATCGATTCAATGTGCAGGATTATTAGCAGTAGTGGACGCCTCGACGCTAGGAGAATTCCGAAAGTACGCGATTCCTTGGCAGACCTCCGCCGGGTGTCAACTGGCCGGGTTCCTAGGCGTGCTCAGTTCGGAGTTGAGCGTGTACACGCTGGCAGTGATCACTTTAGAAAGGAACTACGCTATAACACACGCGATGCATTTGAACAAAAGATTATCGTTGAAACACGCGGGTTACATAATGACCGTGGGTTGGTGTTTCGCCTTGTCGATGGCGAGTCTGCCTCTGGTCGGTGTATCGGACTACAGGAAGTTCGCGATTTGCTTGCCGTTCGAGACCAACGGGAACGCGGCGTTGGCTTACGTGATATTCTTGATGCTGATCAACGGCGTCGCGTTCCTTATACTAATGGGATGTTACCTGAAGATGTACTGCGCGATCAGGGGCTCCCAGGCGTGGAACTCGAACGATTCTCGAATCGCGAAGCGTATGGCTCTGCTGGTGTTCACCGACTTCCTCTGCTGGTCCCCTATAGCGTTCTTCTCGCTGACCGCCACCTTCGGGTTGCAGTTGGTGTCTCTCGAACAGGCGAAGGTGTTCGCCGTGTTCGTCCTGCCGCTCAACTCCTGCTGCAACCCATTTCTATACGCGATCCTGACGAAACAGTTCAAGAAGGATTGCGTGTTGATTTGTAAAGCGATTGAAGAGTCCAGGGTGACCAGGGGGATCGGCAGATGCCGGCACAGCTCGAACTTTAGCAACAGGCAGACTCCTGTCAACACGAACAGCCTGGTGGACAGGTCGTCGAGAGATAATCAGACGCCCTGCGCCTGCAACTCGAGGTTACTCGAAGCCAGTCAATGCTCCGGCTATCGACGATGGGGCACCAGGATACTGTGGCCCTGCGCCAGAGACACCAGGCCCAGGCATGCGCGCAGCGATCAGTATGCTTACCAAATCGCGGAGATACAGCAGAAACAGCATAAGCGAGCCTCCTCCGTGTCCTCCAGCGAAAACTTCTCGTCATCCAGGTCAGACTCCTGGCGGCAGGCTCACCACTGTGGCATCCCGTTGAGGCTGCTCGACCCTAAACGAAGAGCCTCTTCTTGGCTGATTACCAGAAAACCGTCGCAAGACTCGAATCTCAGCTCCTCCAGGAACGACTCCTCGGGTTCCGCCACCACAGCCAGTACCAGTACCTGGAGGATCTCGAGATCCAGCGCGTCCCTCGAGGTCACCGCGAGGAATACGCCCAGACCGGCGAAATCGAAGCCAAGGTTGACCCGTCAGTTGGCGATCCAAGAACCAGAGCCACCCGGATCACCGAGCAGATTGGCGGTCAGGCTGCTCGCGACCATACCTTCCGCGGCAGAGACTAGCGATCAACAGGACGATGACAATATGCCACAGGTTTAAATCGTCTTACGCGTACCTCGTCGGTTCATTCGAGATTATATTAATATACTTGCTGCCATAAAACTAAATTTGTACGATGTCGAAATTCCAGTGAGACCGAACGAAACCTAAATTTAATTCGATCTCCGTGGAACGACGTCGTACGATTTTAGAATATATATATTACACGATAAACTAGAGATACGAGTATCGTGTCTCGTTGCTCCCGAACGGTTTCAGTATTAAATGTCCTCTGAAGGATCGAGGGTGTACTAACCCGTTACGTTGGCAATTCTCGCGTGTTTGAAGTTACGTGGACAGAGATAGTGGACGTTCCTTTGTATGATTATTTATGCCAATTTCGGTAAACGCGAGAGGATCGATCTACTTTTTTTCACCGTCCGCTATTCATGCACGCGTAAGTGTTTAATGTATATTTTCATTGGAGAACCGCGATCGGCAAATACAATAATCATAAAATACTGCCAAGGCTCATCGTGCGTTCACAAATATTCATTAATTTCACCCGATTATGTACGATGATAAAACGCGGTTTAACGATAGGGCGATGTTAAAATTAAGAATAATAACTTTAAATCCGGGATGAGGAACTCGATGTTCTGTATATAATAATTTTCGAGATCGACGATAGAGAGATTATTTATTAATATATTCATCAAGGGATGCGCAGTATTTTCTTATGCAGTTTTTCGTTCAGAAATCATTCAGCTGAAGCGGGGAATGCTTGTTTGTCCGTTGTTTAAACAAGGAAGAGTCGTTTTATCGTGGGATCAGTATTTAAAATCCATTGTTCGATCGTTAGTAAAAATGTTTGTGTTGTTATAAGACTGACGGTTTATACAAACACTGGAGCCAATTTCTTATTGAAGATCCGGGCGTACAATACGATTTCTAACATGCAGTTAAGAGCAGCGAATAGTTTAATTACCTTTTGGTCCATTGATTCTCAAACGAACGTAGTCAATGAATATATAAATTATCCGTAAGTTTTTACTTATTAACGCAACAATTATTTGAGAATTTATGGACCGAGTTGCGAAAATCTATTGTTACACGGTGATGAACGATCGTACAATTGTCCAGCCATGACACTATAGTTAATCGATCGTTAGACTATTCTCAGTTAGGTTACTCTAGCTTAAAGATTAATTATTATACGATCGTTACGGCGTGCAAATGTTTATACGCGGTTTTAAATTAATGGCAAAGATGTTCACTAGTATTACTTAGCGGTCTTTTATTTAACGAATGCGTCATGTTCGTTTCCCGCGCGAATGTGTTTTCACTCCCAATCGAGAACGAATATTCTGTTTGTTTAATGACAGAATCAGAGAGAAGAGTTTTTCTCTCTGATAGAATAACTACATCAGAAGAGCCATAAGGTTTAACGAACTTCCCAGTAGGTTTTCAAATGGATCTTTTGATCTCAAACTGAATTATGATGCGAGAATTTCGGACTGTGTGAACGCAAGCCGCGGTAGACTACAGCCGTGAACTTAGGAACAAGTCCGTGGCTACAAGTTGTACGTTGCGCACGCAATTCTTTTAAACGTTTAAAAGAATTTCTTAATGTACCGATAAACATGTTTCGCGTGTGTGTCCGGTCAGAACTATTTAATAAAGTTTTTCTAATAAAATAATGCGTTACGACGAACACGAGTGTTGAATCCTGATAACCTATGTGACGTGCGGTAGAGAGGGCTTCGTGGAAGTTTATTTTATTTTTGGTAAATGTCTGTGGCGTTACAAGGAAGACCTGTCCCGCCATCGAAGCGAGTTTAACAGTAATAGGAATAATTTAAATAGGTATTTATCTAAAATAAATTCAACTCTTTCGAACGGCGCCTTCCCACGCTGGCACGTACGTGTCACCAGCTAAAACCATAAGACTTCGTAGTATCAATTATAAAGGAATTGGAGTTCTGTCGAAGATTAAAATGTCTGCCTGAAATAAATGGCATTAAGAATTTTTAACGTGGCGTTCTGGTCACCGAAATGAATAGATAAAAGGTTTAAAATGTATGCTCTTCATTTTCTAAGACAGCTACAAATACTTCGTTTTTAATATCTATTTACAATATAACGTAGGATGTACTCGCAGGAAGATTCTAAGTCTCGTACTTTTGGCTGGTAGCACATATACACATAAAATTAAACTCTATTCTCTTTGCTCTTCCTCTCCCATTCTGTCTCTTTCATTCTTCTCGTTCACGCTCTCTCTAGTAAATTAGTCAGATAGTGGAGTCAGGTGTCTATACCAAGGTGATACAGATATGCACACAATATTGTAAACTGTCCCTTGTAAACGTCACTTCTAATCACAAAACACGTTGCTTCCTAAGAAATTAACAAACGCTACGCGTGGTCTTTTCACAGGACCGTTTAAGTACCAGTCTTCGTCAAAGTGTTTTCTCGATGCTTTGATTAAAATCACAAGGAATTTCGAAGTTCGTCGAGAGAATCGTTTAAAGACTGGTAATTAATGGCTCGATCACGAATTAATGGTAAGACGAAGCTGACACAGTTTATTCTCACAAACTCAATGTCCTACCATAAATCATTTTCCAGTTATAGAAATTATACTCGATGTTCTTTAAAAACTTTGTTAGGACGGTACTTTTTTTCAACGTACCTGATATTATGATAGGGTTTAACACGGATTTATTGCCTAGCGAACATTTGCAGTCTTACCAGCGAGAACAATTTTTTCTTCGCATGAGAAACCAAATAGAAAAATCCGTTTGAGGGAGACTGGAAATGAATTAATTGACACGGATTTTGAAGTTCGTTCGCCCACCGTTTTGATTAACTGTAGTTTCGATTCTATTAAGCATTTCAACAATAATATAATATACAATTGGCAGGATCGCACGACTAGTGAACAAAGCGTTCCTCACATGGTCGTGTTTAATCCGGAAGCCCCGTAACATCTCAACGATAAAATGTTTGTCTGAACTCTTTATAACTATCGTTTCTTCTATATTTACTAATTGAGCCTAGAATCGCCTCGATCGTATACAGACCTCTCTATATTTTATCGTTCACTTATTTCACACGTATCTATGCTAATCCAGCTTGGTCCATCAAACGGTCAGATCCCTTTGTCTATTGCTCTTACGATATTCTTATATCGATATAATACAGTTGTTTCTCAAGTTCAAGGTCTCCAAATGTAATTCTCACTAGGTAAGTGAAAACTTCTCCAACTCTCCAGTGATTAGATTCAGAAACCTTTAACGTTTGTAAGTAGTAAGTAGTATTAAACTTTCGAAAAGAAAGGATCTTTGACCAAGCGCAAGCTCGAGAATTGTTCGTCACTTTGATCGGGAGAGAGAAAGATCGATCAGCCCTGAGATATAAATGTGTCAGTTTTCCAATCAGGAAAGGAGCGTGCTATGTGTAAACTGGAATAATAAGCCGGTGAAAGGAATGCGAAAAAAAAGTGAAGAGAGAACTCTGATTCTCGCGTTTCCTAACGAATAATAACAGCTAAGTGGTAAACGAAATCCGGGGTTAAAATACACGGCAAAGTAAACGCACGTTACCCAAAAGGTCGGACAGCGAAAGACAGAGAAGATCAATTATCTGCGTGGACAGGGAAAGAAACTGATAAGCGTTTTCTCAATGATCTCCGTTTCGATGCTTTCTCAATAGGGCAGGAGAAACGGAATCACTGGAAGGTAATCGATGCGAGGATGGTATTTATTGCAATTGCCTTATTGCATCGAGAAACAATCACTTAATAAGACTCGGCTTCGAAGCTTATCACTAGATCTTCAGCCTCGCCGCACTTTGCTCCTCACGTTTATATATACGTGTGTGTTTGTATATATATAAAAAAAATATGGTAAGAAAGGAAGAAATCATTCCATCGGCATCTCAAATGCCTGCGACGAGGAATCGCGTGTACGATAGGGAACCGGAAATAATAAGTTAATTCTATAGTCTGTCTAGAAGCAATTAGTCGGTCAGGATCATTTTCTTCGTTCCGTATTTAATTGCACGCTGATCAGAGCCTTGAACTACGCAGATTTAAGTGAGATTCTTACAAGATGCTGTGTAATGATACTGAACAGGCTTTGAACAGACTATAGTCGTCTGAAAAATTAAAAGGTATAACGAACGTCGCGACGCTGACGTTAAAAAGAAAGAGGAACTGGGACAGAATTAAACGACATTAAAATTGAAACACAAATATGACGATAAAATGCCATGATCCGTGTGCGAATTATCATGCGATTCATCGGGGTCACAACAAATTTCGAGACACTTTATTCCGGTTAAAGAAAAAGATTTACACCTAACGACTACGACTAAGTATGAAAGAAGAGAAACGAAAAGTCGTGGTGTGTTAGAATTCCGTTTTGTTTTCCGTTTTATTTTATACGCTGGGAACTCGTCTCGGAAGAATCAAGGAATGGACGATCGTTAAATTGTATAATACTTCGTGGTCTCTTGGAACGGTAGAAAAGAGCTTTCGCTTCAAGAAAAATATTCCTTTTCGGTGATTACATAGGCCGAATATTGTCATGGAAAAACAGGAGAGACGTTCGTGATTTATTTATGATTGATGACTACACCTTCCCAGTGATTTATAAATTATTCACTGGCTATTATAATGCTTCTGAGAATGATATTATACGAACGAACAGGATAAAGTGTTTCCACTACTTTCAGGAAAAAAAGATACTTACGTTCCTACAGTCTGTGTAAAATTCGCTCTACCACCGTTTCCGGAGATATCCTCTGTTACAATTTTAATTCGACCAGCAATGTCTTAAAAAGAACAAGTGGAAAGACCGAGCAGCTTCAATTTAGAGAGACATTAGATATAATTAACTCGCAAACTTTACCATATAAAATTGAGATTCTTTCGCTGGAGAGAGACAGTAATGACTAAAAGTTAATAATGTAAGAGAAAACGTTTCGTTAGAAAGACGCTCGTACTACGAAGAGAGCTGCACCACGAAATGTAATGGAAGAGAAACGATCGTCCATCCTGGAGTCGGAATATTGTCGTGACTACAGAATTTCGACATGTTTAAGAACCTAGCTATTTAAAAACGGATGTCGCTTGGTTGGTGCCGTCTCGTTGCGGAGCAAACCGGGGACACACCGGAGCACCAAAAACATCCTATGCATGGCAGCCGGACAGAACATCGACTATTCTCAAATAATTTAACTCCCCCATCGTCAGCCATCGGGTCTATCTTTCTGCTTACTTAACTAACATTCCCCCACACCGCGATATTACTATTGTTTATAACTGGTCAGGCAGTGGCGAGACCGATTTGATTCTACCTCGTTCGAATTTATATTCGTATAATACATTAATGTACACGTAGCGAGTTATTCGAGAGATATTTACACTAACTATACACGTGGTGCCATCGCAATCGGATGGATTGAACTCTACCTCGATCGTTGGATAATGTTTCATCGCTCTGAATAAGAAAACGGAGTACCGTAGAATTGACTGACAAATCGTAAGTATCATTCGCACTAGTACCGTTTCCGCCCATTTTTTACTTCCTTGGAAGTCTCATAATACCCAAAAAAGAAGAATTTCAAGATTCCACGGTCGGTTCTAATAGCAGCGAACTCGAGTAAAAGCCGACACCTGATCCAGACCGAAGGGCTGACGAGGAAGACCGGATGTCCCTGCCCGGCCGCGCGCATCTCTGATCGTGCATTCGTCTCTGCACTTCTACTACATACCCGAGGCAGTATATCAAGCGATCAACCTTTCTCGGCTTCTCGGAGACGAGTCGATTTTTTTTTTGTAAGTGCACGTCGCGGTATGTACCATGTAATATGTAACGACTAATCGGATCCGCGGGAGAGTTAGCGTTAAGTAAGAACGTTATAACACAGTTACATCGTATGTATACGCTGCTATGCTGACTAGCGGGCTTCATCACGTGACCTTGGCCTTGTTCTTCCTGAAACCGGGGAACAGAATTTTCCGACGCCTTCTCTTTAGCTCGTCGTTGTCCGCGGTGGAGTTCGAGTCCGTCGACAGGGTCTCCTCGTCGACCGTCGACGGCTGCGGTTCCCTCAACGCCTTCCTGTGGCTGCTCGACGTGCTGGTCGTCGTGGGGCCGATGTTGGTCGTGTTCGAGCTCGCCGGGACCATTTTCTGCTGCTGGGCCGACGAGTCCAGCGAGTTCTCCGAGTAAGAGGTCTTCGACAGGAATGATGAGGTAGTCTTGTCCTCCGCGGCGAGGAGCATGTTCGTGTCCTGGCTGTAAGAGCGCACGATCCCGGATTTCTCTCTGCTGGAAGCCCTGACGGGCTCCTCGGGACCGTCGCCCACGGTGAAGTGAACCACGTTGCTCTCCGGCGGCGTTTCCTTCCCGGTCTCGCTGCTCGACGAGTCCGGAGGCACGGACGACTCCTTCCACGTTAAGCTGTCCAACGTACCTGTGGAGTAACGATTTTTGTGTGGCTTTTAATCTTCTTGGAAAGCTTTCGTCGACGTTACGCTCGAATCATTGAAAATTTCTAAATCTTCTTTATCACAAGTTTCATTAGATACTAATTGCGCTCTAAGATGTAATCAATTGTGAGATAGTAAAACTTCAGAAATATCAGAGAAGATCATGTTGGAAGTTTATCTTTCGCACCTCGGGAGATATTGATTTATTATTAGTTTTTGATATTTCAGCGAGGATGCGTTAAAATAACTCGGGAGTATATTTATCAGCCAATTAATTCAGTTTCGTAATTTTCATGCACTAAGATTAGAATCGGTCTCTCAAAAATCAACGCTACGAGGACAGTTACATGCAAATTCCAGTTTGTGAAAGGAAGAAGAGAAACAAACAACACGGTCAATGGTATTCCTTTATATTCTATAGTCAACATTATAAATTTTACTATAACAATTTGCCTTTCTTTTTTTTTAACAAGCGAGATGCATGAAAATTAACGATTCACGCGTTTTCAAGAGGCTCTTTCGATTCGCCTCGCACTGACTCTTAGAAAATTGTGCGTACCACAATTTTTGGTCCCGTTTTACACAAAAATGGCAAAAATCAACTTTATAAGTTACTGCTTCGAATAAATGATACGCTTTTCGTGGTTCCGTTGAGAAAAATGTTTGACGATTTCTATAGACTCGATTATTTTAACAGCAACGTTCGTGAGTTTAATTAATACATTTCTGGCAAGTGAATATTAGGTCAATGTAAAAGTTCCTGCCCGATTTTTAGACGATCACCATTTGGCCGATCTTCTTTGAAAAGCGAATCTATCTGGTTGTAAAAATGTGAAAGAAATAACATCTTCAGGCAAGGAGTTTTACATTGACCCAATACAATCAGTTTCGAATGTCTCCGTAATGATATTGTACAAGATATTGAGAATACTTAAAGAACATGTGGAGACCTTCTCTTTTACTGACTTACAAGCTACTGGTTAACATGTCCAAGCATATAGGAATTAACGTTGGTTTGCGGATAACAAACAAGTTCGCAGTTAGATTACAGTATAGTACTCAATATGCCAAGTATGTAATTTCACGTCTGTCAATCTTAGGTAATACGACATTATGCCAAGTGGCTGAATTCAGTCGCAAGTCATTATTGATAAAAGCATAGAGTTCCGAGAAGATCGGTTCGTATTGAAAAACCTCTCGATAAGTTTTATTCAAATTGAAATTACGTACTCGATTAAGTAATCAGTGTTTCGCGGTAATCGTTTGCGGCTTAGATCGTACACGGGACAAGGCTCCGTGGTTCCCTCGCAATTGATTTATTAACTGCGATCTATAAACTGCGTGTACACAATGAAACGGGGTAAATAACACACGTTGCGACAGTCACAATGTATAAATTCCTCTAGTTTTATCGTGGCGCGCGTGCCTCTGCGACACGCGCGAGTTTATAATAAGGGGAGAGCCGTTTCGATTGCTACACGTGAAATCAAACCGATTTCGGGTGGATCGCATACTTGTGCGTTGCACTTGCGAGTAAGATCCTCGGATATACACAGTCGCATCTAATTTTAATTGGCTCCAATATTAACCATGACGCGTATCTTCGAGTAAATAGAATTCGCTTCTTGGCATCATTTATCGCTCGATAGACCCAGGAATCAGAAATCTTCCCGGCCTATACCTGCGGTCAAAATTTTCGACCGTTCTACCGCCGCAAATGTTAAGGCAATCTCTTTATTTCAAATATATGTATATATATTCAGCTTTCTATACAATAGCAATAAGTAATTTTGATTAAAAAAATATATATATTTATTCACATACACATATATACGTATGTGTATATGTTCTAATTAGGACTCGGCAAGAAAATTGCACTTCCAGCGAGATCGCCGAGTTAGGATCGAAACCGGATGCTCGCATTTAATTCAGACTATAAATACGAGTCTGTTGTGCAACGCTTTGGTTTGAGATTTGGCAAAATTGAAACGCGCTCTCGGTGAAACTAGAAAACGCTTCGGTCGACGTCGCGCAAACTACTTTGGTTTTTAATATCTTAGAGGAAAATTAAAACGACGGTGTGTACATATATTTATAAGTATAGTGGTAATTACAAGTGATCGGGGGCACTTATTAATTAATGTGATAACTGGGTAATTATCACGATTGGCACTTGGTCGATACATTGCTATCGCTATACGAAGGAGCGAGTTAGTATATAAGGTTTATTACAAATGATTTAAGCGATCTTGCTTTTCATCGAGTCGGCCCACGAACGATCGAAGCCGTAGTAACAAGAATTGACCCTGGTGCAATGCCGATCGACCGAATTAACTGTTATTGCTTTTGTTGAGTAACTACCAAGTCTCTAGCGAGAAAGAGAAGTGCATTGGGAATAGAACGATGCGACGTACAAAAATACAGATAAGAGTAACTTCTTTTGCTTTCTCTACGGCTCGGATCTTCGCGCCACAGGCGCTTAAAAATAAAAGAACAGGGGATTTCTATTCCGTGTACGTGTATATCGTAAAAATATCACATCCTTCAGATGTCCTCACCTTTTAGACTCGTTCGATACATCGTGAAAAATTTAGTACAAAAATATGTCATGTCCTTCCGCCAAAATGTAGATCCTAACAATTTATTCTATCTATAATTTGTACGAGCAGGTAATTGAAGAAGCAAACCGGATAGAATTATCCTGAATCCTAATGATATACATTGCTCTTAGAATTGTCAACGATGAGTTAACGGAGCTCGTCACCGTTTAAACAGAGGCTTGACAAATCCCGACTGAGAAAAGGGAAGTTTTTGTTCGATTCGCGATCCTCCCTTTTCCCGCACACTTTCCTAATACTAAATTGCATTGTCATGTATCAGAGATTTAATTAAGTCTCGTTCGTAAGCATTTCACCGGTACAATGTACTCTCGATTGCGAACGTTTCGTTCATGTCACACATTACTTCGTCATTCCTAATAAATAAGTAATTCTCTTTATGTACGCTATATCGACATGCAATTGTTCAGATAAAGAGTTTCTAATTTTTGAACAACATAAATAATATGCATATATACACATATATATAAACAAAATATGTATTATGTAGTGCCGATTCTAATCTTTTTTCGAACCACTATGCATGGTTTCTTCCACCCCTAGAATCAAATAATAGTAATATAACATAAATAGACACGAAGTGTAAAAGGAACACAACTCAAGTTGTTAATCAGATAAACATTTAAAAAACCGTACAAGAAGATCGATATATGTACACACACTCCAGTTGAACGGACTTCAACAAATTTCAAATTGAGAAGCATTAAAAATTACATATTAAGCATTAAATATGATAAATAAGTTCTTAAACGAATACGAGACGATTACAAGGTTTTCAAAACAGGTACAACTTTACACCAAGTACGATGATATGTGAAAACGTAATTTAAACAAACGTAAAAACAAACGATCAATAACTTCTAAGCAATTTGTTAAAAAGTCATGACGATACTATTTTTTGTACGTCGCGTTATTCATCGACGTACGAAGCTCTCTTAAGAACAAACATTTTTACTTCTTAATTGCTTTTCCTTTTACTCGTAATGTGTGACATCAGCTCTTCGCATCGCTGACAGGTAGCGATCGTCGGAGGAATATTAAACGCATTTTGTGTCCATGATTTGCAAATGCAATCACATTTATAATAAGAAATCTTAAGGCATCGCGTGATTCTTTTTATCAGTTTGTGTTCCGATAGTAATTTCCAACGAGGAATCCTCGCGAAGAATTCTTCTTCGCAATATCATTTTATCTTCCTTGACGTACCAACAGGTGAACTGAAGCTCTCGCGAGAATTAAAAATCCGAGGAAACGCGCGATAACTTAATTTTCTATTAGTAAAAACGAGAATTAATGTCACGGATAACCCAAATCACTACTACTAGGAAGACAAACGAGTTAGTAAATTACTGATCTCGAAGGCGTCAATATCACGCGAGACAGAGAGAAAGAAAAAAAATTGAAAGTATTTAGGTACCGTGAGCGTCATATCAAGACAATATTATATACAAATATTGAGCATTGTTATTATCAATCTATATGCTCGTAGGAGTCCGTTTCCTGCTTACCTGCGGCACCGCACGATGAAGGCGAGTACACTGAGCTTGCTTCGTCGTCTAAGTCGTCTTGGCTACTGAGTCGGCCTGTAATCATAAAACAAAAACGATTATTCGCATTGATTTACATCCTGCACGTGTAAAAAACTGTGAAACAAATAAGCTGTAACTGTAAGCACCTCTAAATCCAAGTCCTCGCCCGTTGGGTGTCCCTCTATACAGAACGGTTTCTAAATAATTTATACCATTGTTGTTAATTATGTTGAAGCCACACAACAGCTCGATCTGCTTCCAACGATGTACTCTCTCCTGCAGCTCCATGGTGACTTCGTTCAACGACGTCCTCGCTTCGACTATACTTTTGTCGACCTCGTCAATCGACTTTCCATGCGTCGAGACGAACGCTCCTACTAAACTCGATCGTTTTTTTCGTAATTTCTCGCACTAGAAACAAATACCGATTGGTGCAGTCAATCTCACTGTGTTCGTAGATCCAATATGTATTACTTACTGCTTCTCGCGCTTGTTGCAGTTGCTTCTCGGCAACTATCTTTTTTTTCGTGTACGCCTTATTCTCAATTTCGTGAGTCAGTTGTAACCAATGTTGAAGTCCCGGAGGAGGTGACCAGCATCTATCTTCGAGCTCTCCCTCTGCGCGTTGCAATTCAACTTTTAACATCTATAAAGTAACACTCGATTTAGCTCCGTAGGAAATAACGTCAGATGCATAAGAATACGTGCGAGACTCACTTCGATCTCTGCTTTCAATTGAGAGACTTCGAGATCCGAGTACGAGGCATGCAACCCCACGGTTTCATCTTGTAAACGTTTCTCTAAATTTTGTTTCTCCGTAGTCACGCTCTCCTGTTCCATTCGCGCTCTTTCCAACTCTTTCTGCAAATTGCGAAACATTCGATACTGAGAAAATTGCGACACGTCGATAAAAACTGAATGAAAATAAACCAAGAGATAACGTACTTGCAAGTCTTCGAGTGCCAGCTCCGCTTTGTGCAAACTTTCCATGTCCTTCATCATCCTATGAAGATGCTTCTGTGAATTTTTCTTCTGTTGATACGCATACCAACATCCGATAAGCGCCCCGAATAATAAAGTAATTAATATCAAATCTTTCACGCTATGTCCAGTGTCTGCAAGACATTAAATAAATACTTTAAACCGAATTAAGGAAAATACTTAACGAAGGAACAACTGTTCGATAATTACCTTTTGGCGGGCCAAAAAGTACCACGTCCATAGCTTTTAAGGCAATTTTTTGTTTGTGGATGGGATCCTTGATTCCCAACACATTGCTTAGGTAGTGCATGTTGTTCACAGCCAGCCTATAGATACAATTATTTATCTAATGAAATATTTCTCTATAAAAGATCGTGGAACATTTGGAAGAAGAGGCTCACCTTGGAAGTGTAGCACCAGTCACACGATGTTGTATAAAAGTAGGAACATATTGAGGAAGCTCTACATTAGAAGTTAGCCATTCCGATGTCTGCTCGATGGTCCAATTATGAACCTGGCGAAGGATCAGATTTGTACATACATCCGGTTTAAAGCAATTCAATAAACAATTGCAATTTAGACAATACCTCAGACCTCAGCCAGGCTTCCCAAAGTTCTCGAACGCTAATATGCATATCATCATTGTGGTGGAAAGCCCTCTGCCTCCTCTCGTACCCAGCTTCGTATTGCAACTCCTCTCGTAAAAACTATAAGCGATATATTAATTTTTGTCACTTCAAGCGCGAGGAACACGGGGGTGGAAAATGTTGCTTACATCGTCCGACTCTGAGAGGTCCACATTTCCATTGGCATCGTCGTCTAGTTGACTGTGGAGTGATTTGATAGCTTCTAAACCTAGTCGATCATGAGAAGCCAGTGTGAGACAAGCTAGGTCATCTTTACAAGTATCGGAACCTGTAATAAATTAAACAGCCTACGTTTGATTGTATGTGTTTATGATTACATTTAGTTTGTTATACGCTTGTGCCTTTCGTGGCTATGCTTGACCTGTTAAACATGTCAGAAGCTATCGTCTCGATTACTATTAATATAAAAAGAACGATCATACGAGAGATGTATCTTGTTAATAGACACAGAGCAATTATAATGTTACTCTTTCGATAATTAAATCCGGCATAGAATTTATCTCGTAGAACCGAGAATCGTTTATCATAAACACATTTGTTTCTTTTCGCAAACAAACGGCAAACACATGTGAAATCAAAACGAAACTGTCTAGATCAGAAACCTCACAAATCTCCCAAACAAAACGATACCACAATCAAGAACAACTATTTGTCTTCAGCAAACTAAACGGTACTACCAATGTCAAGCACAATCATGCGTATGCATGCCGTGTATAGCTATCTATGTGTATACATATACGGAAAGTCTAAAGATAAAATTAATGAGACATGTTAGATGATTGATTATGAGGTAACAGGATAAACGGAACCGTGAACGATGTCTAGATACGATAGGCAAAGGGTACTGGGAAATAAATAAATAGAAATATATATTTACCAGCTTCGTGGGCTACTGCCTGTGCCAATCCATCTGTGAGCGTGCCAGAGAATGGTGTAACTTTCGGTGGCGCGGTTCCGGAGGAGCTAGACTGGAAATTCGGACTCCCGTCGAGGGCCCCGCCGCTGGCATTTGTCGTGTTGCAACACCAAAGGGATAAGTGCAGCCCGAACAGTACGATCACATTGGTAATCACGGATACTCGCATCTTAAGGTTAGGTACACCTTGTCACTGACACCTCGCGCCACCCTCGCGCAGCTGCTTCGAGTCAAATAAAACCGACTACTCTTGGCCCGTTGTCACCTTTGACGTCGGCTCGCAACGGTGGATATACCCAAGGTTACAGTTATCAAAACCGGGATGGCAATGCGACTTGACGAGTGCATAACACGCGTCGCCGTTATGATAGTATTACTGCTGCTCCGTAACCGAACTCGCGCACCGTCGTTATATCAGCCTTATCAAGGCGGCGGTCAACGTCCGAGATCTCTCTTCTTAAAATGAATCGATTGATTTATTAATTAAGTACACTTCGCTCCCGTGACGGATTTTCCTGTCAAGGCCACCGTCCACGAACAACGCTGCAACAAAATCGGTAATTTAGATCGGAAACAATGGTGCACTTTCCTGCACTGCGGAAAATGAAAGTTCGATTGGTCCAGTCCATGGATATCTGTGTGACATCCGTACGAGTTGATTGGATCGCCGGTTTGCTGCACGGCGGTCATCGTCAGTCAGCGCTTGCAGCGCAGCGCGAAAATCATTTATAAAATGTTCCCTCGCAAATCACGCGATAGAACTGTCCTACAGATTTTCACAGATTTTGGTCGACGGCTTTGTCCCAGCTTCGCGCTGATTTAAATATCGTATTAGTAAAATTAATAATTAAACGATTATGCGTTTATTCATAATTGTTATTGTTATCTGTTGCTTATTTTTAATTTGTATCTTCAACCCAACTAGCCAATCTCAAGAGGATAGTATGGATAGTACAGTTTTCTAAGAACGCACGATACGACCGTGTCTATTGGGTTCGTGGAATTCAACATTGTTAGATGTACATAATTGCGCAATTTTTCCGATTGCATTCAGTTTATACCGAGATCCAAATTAGTATGAAACTTGTTTTTAAAACAACGACGACTGCAGCTTCGAAGACAGCGTCTACTGCCATGCGGATGGAACCGTATTCAAGCGTATGAATAAATCACCGTTATGTTCGTTTCTCGCTGATTTAATTATGTTTCAACGACCTTCTGCAGAATTTTACGAAATGACATCGAGACAGAACTTTGATAAACTGTACATTCGATATTTCCAATCGTAAGTTCGATAATGTTGTTGGTCGAAGTGTTACCTGTGAACTCTGACAAATTCAATGGCTCCGTGCGCTCGCGGAGTCGAAACGTTCAACATTACTGGTGTTTAAACTATTCGTGAATACGTACAAATGGAAAGCAACGGGAAAAACGACGACTGTGAAGTTCAAGGTGCCAATTCGATAATAAAAAGAGATGACGTTCCGACGCAAAGTGCACAAAGTAATTCCGACACAAAGGTGTCCACGGATTCGAGGAATCCTCAAGCTCGTGTCGTTCGGGGAACGAAAAAAATGAAATTGGACGTTAGCGATAGTAATCATTTGGAAAAGAAAGGTTTGTTTATTAATAGTGTTTTAATGACACATAACGATTGAGAGGCATCTATGAGAGAAACATAGTCACCAAAGTGCGTATTTGATTTGATCACATCATTGAAAAATGCACTTTCATTCAGATACCAAAGATGACGAAGGTAACACGGAAGCGAAAGTAAGATCTATGAAGAGATCTTGCGAACTATGGTCTTTGGAAGATAAAAACACTTTCTTCAAGGCACTGAACGAATATGGGAAAGACTTCGATGCTTTGCAGAGTTATTTCTTGAGTCAAGGGAAGAAGAAAGGCCTGCCAGAAAGTATGATCAAAAATAGGGAACAGATACGGCACTTTTATTATAGAACTTGGTTAAAAATATCCAAGCATTTAAAGTTCTCAGAAGGTGAGCACCGGATAGTCCTTTATAACTCTACATTTATATTAATTGCACATTTGTATTCTACAGATTTAAAGAAAACTTCACAGGAATTATATGGCTTGATTAATTTTGGCGAGCTCAGGAGAAAATTGCCTAGAATCTATGAAAAGGTTCATCTGAAGTTAAACGAATTGGTCTACTGGGGCTCGACTCAAGTCAGGCTCAGAGGAAAGACTATGAGAATTAAGACACCTATATGTAGAGCACTCAGGAAGTTAAATCAATTAGAAGGTACGTAGTTAATAAGGAGAATTTATGAAACCAATCATTAAACTTCTAGCAATGATATTTTCACAGACTGGCAAGAAGAGATTAAACTGCCTTCTAGAATAACGATTGAATTGAGACCACGTAATAATATAGCGTGGTGGCAGGTACAAGCGTTAGCGATGAACCCTCGAGTACGCACGTTGCTACCTGTACAAAGACGCTTGTCTAGTTTACTAATATTTCTGCAGCAAAGATGGAAGCCAGCGAAATATAATACGGTATCCTTACTCAAAAATAGATAACTATCATTTTCATAAAATAATCTGGAGAAAATCCTATACATAGAATTCAGTCCCCTAACGTAGAGAATGCTATTACAAACGAGATGAAAGATACTCGACTTATACGGGTGGCACCGCCTGAAGGTTGTAAGATTTCTATTCCAATCGTGAACCTCGGTGAATATCTGACGAGTAATAGCGTCAGTTTAAACTCCTACGAGAAACGTCTGGGATTGAAGAGCTCCAGAATGGAGTTGTTAGGCGTTGGGAAGAAAGGAATCAAAAAGAATAAGATCGATAAGAAGAGTCGAATAGAAGATAATTGTACTATGACAGATAATAACACTGAGGATGTGGATGCAGTAGAACCTGGCAGCAGCGTTTCGGAAAAGCCCTCTATTATTAATTGTAATGAGAAATCTAGTCCGGAGCAACACGCGGAGCCCAATAGATTCCCAGGGAGAGAAACCGTCGAGAGGATTCGCGAAGGATGGAACGTCGACGAGGCAAACACCATCACTGTCGGAGATCTCTTTTTGATGGTACATTTGGGAAACCTTATTAGTCGCCGGTAATGCGTCATCCCTAATTTTCTAAGTTTTGTAGTTCGGTCGAGAGTCGAAGATCACACTGGAATATTGGTGGGACTGGAATCTTCAGAACCAACAGAATGGACAGCCCGCGACAACGAGCGTGCGTGACAATAATCAGTGTCTGATGTTGCAAAAGCTGTTGTCGATAGCGAAACACAGTTACGATACAAATAAAGTATATGATAACGCTTCCGGGAGCAATGAAACTGTGATCTCGACACGAGTACTTTCGAAGGACTCTACCTTCAGGAAACCATTAATTCCGCAAACCTACCACACGATCGGAACCACGGATACTTTCAAAACCCAAATAGATGTACGCTGATAACTCTTGTATTTGCTATTTTTTTTTAAGGAATTGAGAACACATCTTTTAATGCATTGACTTTGTTTCTTGTAACGTAGACGTTTAAAACGAGGTTTAGCAAGAGAGGTAGAACCGTGAGGCGAAAGAGTCTCGTCGTGCAAAGGGTATTGCCGTTAATGTCCGCGACGAACAACTCTTTAGAAGAAGTTCCATCCAACTCTCAAGAGACAGATAAAGCGAACGACGTTCTGTTGAACAACAATGAACAGAGTGATAAATCGCAATCAATAATTATAAACGAAGCATCGGATAAAAACTTTTTGGATGAACTCGAGGTGGCTAGAGACCCGAAGCCTACGAATTCGATTATAACGAGTGCCACGCAAATACTTAAAGAGGGAGAACATCAATGGTTGAACAGTGAGGTGATTATCGAATTTCTGACAGTGGGAAATAATCGCTTACGTTTCTGCTGATATCGAACTTAAATTAATTATAGGTAGCGGATTTTTCGTTAAGCAGTTTCTTAGGTCAATTGGAGTCTCCTACAAAGAAGAACGGAGACAATATAGTAGAAGATAGACCGCCGTCGGACGTAAGTTTCATAATGAGAATCAACGTTCCGATTAATGTCTAAGAAAATCTAAAAAAAATACAAATTGCAGGTTGTCTCACAAATGCAATGCCTGATGGGAGAGAGCAGCGTTGACTACATGGCGAAGTTCGCGAATCTCGCCTCTCAGTTCGTGTCGGACGATAATAAAAAATAAAAGTCTAGCTTAATTTTGTATAAATTTCTATTAATTTTAAGTCGTTTTATACTGGTTGGCAATGATGTTCGAACTGACTTATTTATCTCTTTGATATTGACTTTAGAAGATACAGTTGAAATAAATAAATAACGAGTAACAACTGTTCTTCATTAGCTGTTCACGTTAAATACTGTGTACATAAATTTTTGTTTTCCACTCGCGTTTTTTCCTACACTAATTAGTACAAAGTTAATTGTTGCAGTGTTTTTAAATTCCCGACGTTACGTTCATTCATGGATCTTCATAAATATTTCATACTATGTTTGATATCAAAAGATTTATTGAAAGCGTTGCTCGAATGCAAAATGAACCTGTTTATAGGTAATATTAGGTATCCTTGTTTAATCCGCGAAGTGACGCGGCACTTGTTTGTGAAATCATTTAGGCAAGACCTCATGTATGTGAATATACATGTGTGTGCGTGTTCGAATTAAGCAAAGAATAACTTCCTTCGGAATTGTAATTTGAAAAATATCTGCTAGTTTACTATCGACAATTTTAGCTACCTTCGTAAAAATCGAAGGGCCTAGCTGGATAAGGGGGTCAAATATGCTCTTGAGCCGAATGAAGCGCCGTTTGCGCCATTCGATAGCATATCAAAAAAGAAACATTCACTCCAATTTTTAGCCCTATATCTCAACCAGAGGGGTAGTAATCGGGAAAATTCGAAAAATCAGTTTTTTGAGGTATTTCCTTACTTAACGCCTTGCGAAAAATCTGAGAAAATTCTGACATGTTCGTAGTGTAGCTGGAGATGTCTGAGAATTTTTTCAAATTTTTCCCTTGCAAAATGTAGCCGTGAAAAATAAAAAAGTGTTAAAAATAATTTTTTCACATAGAAATTGGGGGGATACCACTTTCA
>NW_017176727.1:72238-78129 GCF_001652005.2 Ceratina calcarata | reverse complement strand
ACATATGTATTTTTTTCTCACATTTACTGTTTATCGAGCAGAGTTCATTATTTAAACAGTATTTTTCAATTGTTTAAAAATATTTAAACATATACACAAACATATAAACATTGTTGTTAATGTTTGTAATACAAAAGTGGAAAATTAAGTTCTTCATCCAGTTATTGGACAATAGTTTTAAATTCTGATGTTTGATAGTAGCACAGTCTATTTCAATACCTCGTCATGCTGAGAATAAAATGGCAACACCGCGGGTATCCGAATTTCGTGTAGTGCAACCACAACCGACTGTGGTGGCACGAAGAGAGTCGAAGAGTCAGCTATGGTTGCACTACAGGAAATTCGGACCCCCGCGGTGTTGCCATTTCATTCTCAGCATGGCTATGTATTAAAGTAGGCTGTAGCGGCTGTAGTAGTAGCAAATACGAGAATTTAAAACTATTATCCAATAACTGCATGAAAAACTTAATTTTCCACTTTTGTATTACCAACATGAACAACAATGTTTAAGATTTACCATGAACTCAACATTGAAGATTCTGTTTCTACAATGTATATAACGAATTACGCTATTTTGTGGATATAACAACAATTCAGAAACTAATTTCAATTAAACACTGATATTCATTGAGATATTAAATGCCAATTACTTTTATTCCTACTTCAAATGCAAAATATGGTGTGCACTAATGAAAATAAAGTAATACAAGTGTGACAAAATTTGAAAATGATAGTTATTCTCTTTCCGAAGTACGAATCTCGAATCAAGTATAAAGTTGATAATATCAACGTTCTACGATTACCTATTACCTATCGTGCTGGAAAAAAGCATCGGCACCGGCATCGGTGAGCCTGAAGGTCGGTACACTCCGGAACAGTCATTCTGTGGGATTTCATAAATCTACCTTGCCGGTTTGAGCCCTTTTGGGCCCTTTTTTCGAGCCGCGCGTTAACACAGGCGTTGCCACTCTTTAGTAATCTCTCCTCGGTGATACGCATATACATGATGTATCAGGAGGGTTTGGTTAGGTTATTAAGGACATGCATGCGTATTGAAATTGAAGTCAAAACCTAAAGCTAAATTATATTCAATTTAATTAAATTATATTGAACTTCTCATCTTACTCGATGGACGACTCAATTATAATCGTAAATTCCATTTAAAGAATATAAATGATCGTAATTCGAAACCAACAAAACAAATCTCATTCGAAATAGCAGTTAATTATATTTCATGTAATAAAATGTTAACGAGGTCTTATCTATTACAAAATCTTATCTATTAATTCCTACCTGATACATAAATTTTCCTACGAATTTAAGCATTTCACAGTTCATTGTGCCACGTGTGGGTGTGTGACGACGCGCCGATCGATTGGGTGCTGAACTCTCGTCTGTTTGTCAACAGCTGTTCCATTATAAATATCGAAAAGCTGAGTAAAGAAGATGAAGTAGAAATAAATAGTATAGGAAGGTTCACACGTTGCAAGTAAACGATCCACATATGTCGGTTCAACGAAACACGATTACGAGTGTAAATACATAACAGTCGGTAAATGTCTACGTGAACGTGTTGAGATTTTCGGTTTGCCTCACTATCGTACCGATCCAACAACGATAAAATGGATTTTAACTCAATTATGTACGATCTTTTCCCATAAGAAATCAAAAATACTTTGATCAATTTTTTAGCCGAGTTTTACACCTTCCAGGATGCATATAATGCTCTCATTGAACAAGTTGCTAGTTGTAGCTGTGTGCAAACTAGTTTGTATACTTATCCTTGTGCCTATTGGATTAATACTGTGGAAGAGAGAATATTCAAAACAACGGGCAAAGAGATTGCATAAGGGGACAGTCGTTGGTTTCTTTCATCCTTACTGTAACTCGGGCGGAGGTGGCGAGAGAGTACTCTGGGCTGCTATCAATGCTATACAAACTAAGTATGAAGATTTTCTTGTTTTCTAAAAACCGAATTCTAAATTAGTATATTTCTTTCATTGGTAGATATCCTGATGTATTAATAGTTGTCTACACTGGAGACCTCGAGGCACATCCATTACAGATTCTAGATAAAACAGAGAAGGTTTTTAACTATAAAATCAAGAACAACGTCACATTTATATATCTACACAGACGAAAATGGGTAGAGGCTTCGATGTATCCTTATTTTACACTTCTGGGACAAAGCTTAGGTTCCATTTGGCTGGGCATTGAAGCTTTAAATAGCTGTATACCAGGTAAAAAGATTTTGAAGCATTTTAATTATCATACCAAGTCATAATTATAAATCTGTTATTTCAGATATTTATATTGACACCATGGGTTATGCATTTACTTATCCATTGTTTAGGTACATTGGTGGATGTCGGATTGCAACGTATACTCACTATCCAACAATTTCTACTGACATGATGAGACACATTTACAAAAGAACTATCTCCCATACAAATAAGAGAATCATAGCTAGAAATCCATTTCTGTCAGCAGCGAAGCTAGCTTATTACAAGTTATTCGGATTTGTACGTACCACATTCTTTCATCAATATTCGGACACACTTCAAGATAGAACAACTTTTTTAATATCGGATGAAACAACTTAATTTTCTTTGAGATATTTGAAGACCTGATTTACTACAAACACAGAAAATTGAAAAAAGATGCTAGTCCTCAGAATCTCGAAGAAAAAAGAGGGCATGATTTTTTAATTTTTAACATTTCATTAAACTCCATAAGAATATTAATTTCAAATTTCAAATTGATATAATTTCAAAACGAGTTTTTCAATTTCTTTCAAACTTTTTATATGAGTTTAAGATGACAATAACTATTTATTTGCAAAATTTCGAACGTGTGTCATTAGTTTTATTTTTAGCCTGAAAAACCTTAATTGAAGAAGCTCTATTATATACTAAATTTATGAATAAGGAAATCCTTCTGATAATGATTCTTTTTATATATCATGTCTATATATAATATGTCATATGATAGATAAAAACCTCGTAAATCATTTGACAAACAGATTAAAAAGATAAACAGTTTGCGAATAGTAATTTTTTTCAATTTTTTATTGAACATTATATAGTAAACGAAGCCTTCTAACATCCCACAGAAAATTAAACAGTTTGGTTCAACATTAAAAAAGTTATTCTGGTTTGAAGTGTGTCCGAATATTAATGGAAGTCACTGAATGAAAATTATTGACTCGCTGTGCTTTAGTGTTATAATTGCACTACAAATGTCTATGCAATTTCTTATTTTTATAAATAAAATTGAAGAAACGAAATGCATATAAACATTTGTTCTTTTCTCTAAATGTTACACTTTGGATATTTTTAGTATTTCTTTACATATTACTGCATACTGTATTTCTTTAAATTGTTTAACATTTCTACAAATGCATAAACATCCGCAGATACAATCTACATAAAATGCTTCAGATATATGGCTGGGTCGGCAGTAGGGCAGAAATTGTAATGGTGAATTCTTCATGGACCGAGGAACACATTAATTCGATTTGGAAATGCCCGATGAGAACGCATAAAATCTTTCCACCGTGCGATGTGAAGCAATTAACGTTGCTACCGCTACTCAGCGACGAGGAGAAATGCAATAGTATACGTATAGTTTCGATTGCGCAATTCAGACCAGAGAAAAATCATCCATTAATGCTAAGGGCGATGTACGAACTTAGATCAATCATTAAAGAAGACGTTTGGGATAGGGTAAGTTGAATAATAAAGGTAATCCAATATCGTAGTTCGAAATGTGAAGTATAGCGAAAAATAGGTAAAAGCAGAGAACCTTATAGGGCCCGATGATCTCTGCGGGACGAGTAGTCAAAAGTACGGTTCGACCTTCTACTGTTTAAATCCAAGTAATTGCCGAGAAATTGTCTCTTATTCATAAGCTACGAATGGCCTGACTGCTAGCCTTTGTGCGTAGAAAATATAAAATACAACAATATACATGGCGAGGATGAACAATTTTATCTATAAACAACTACTGTACAGCACTTAATATTTTAATTAGTTTTAACTGACATCATAGATTTATGGATATGGATTAAAACTGATTTAATAAAAGTCCATAATGGATAAAATTTTCTATGTACAGAGGTAAGCGGTCAGGGCAGTCGTAGCTCATGAATAACAGCCACGATTTTCCTACGACTTCTCGGCAACTACTTGAACCTAACCAGCAGTGGATTTGATTGGTACTCTTGCCTACTCGATCCGCAGAAACCACAGAACCCACTGAGGTATCCAGATTTTACCTGCTCGCATTTAGCTGTTGAAAATTAGGAGTCCTATGAAAGTCATAGTGTAAATAGTCCATTATGCGATTTTTCAGATTCGGCTGGTTTTAATTGGTTCCTGTCGTAATTTCGAAGACGAGGTACGCATGAAAGACATGCAGGATTTGTCGAAACACTTCGCGTTAGATGAGAACGTGGAATTCAAATTGAACGTACCGTACTCGGAACTTCTCTTGGAGCTTCAACGAGCAACGATAGGTTTGCATACGATGTGGAACGAGCATTTTGGGATCAGCATCGTCGAATGCATGGCTGCAGGATTAATCGTCGTCGCTCACGATTCCGGTGGTCCAAAGTAAAATGAAAAGTCTAGTATTTGATAGAATATATAACTACATAAGCTAAATGTATCAATTAATTGCAGAGCTGATATAATTGAAACGCAACCGGGATCCCAAAACGGATTTTTGGCTACTGAACCTGAGGAATATGCAAAAATCATGGCACATATTATTAGAATGGATCCAGAGGAAAGAAATGCGATTAAACTAGTTGCTAGGTATTAATTTGGTTTATTCATTTTATTCGGTATTTCATTGTTAAGAAATTAATTAATTATTTCCAGAGCTTCAGTAAATCGATTCTCGGGCGAAGTGTTTGAAAGAGAATTCTTACGAACGATAGAGCCATTTTTCAGGCTAAAACAGGAATAATTTTTACCAAAAGTATGGTATAAATGTGATTGATTGTATGAACGTCAATTTATTTTGAATAAAATGGTTACTTATATACTTATTTATTTTATTTTATTCTCGTATTCATAACCTTTGCACTCCAAACTATACGAAATATTCCCTCCATTGTCTTTGCCTTCGGACAATTTAAAATGCAGATTAAATTCCTTCAACATGATCTCTGCTACTTGTATAGCAGTTTCAGTGTGACAAGTAAGTTTTTTGCTTCCGAGATTAACTTTCGAAGTACCTTTGGCCAAAGCCATAAAAATGATCAACTGTGACATAAAATAATTATTATATCATCTAGTAAACAGAATTATTTTAATTTCTTTTGAAATACGTACTTGATCTTGCGCGTGCTCGTCGACGCAGGACTTTGATAAAATCGTGTCTAGAATTTCGTTTGCTGCCTGTATGCCTGGAGCCGTTTGCTCATCGCGTTTATTAGAACCCAATCCAGAACCACCAAAAATACATCCACTGCTGGTGGTGCATACCAAGCTAAAATGAATTTAAAGATTAGGACACAATTCGGAAAAATTCTTCCAACAGTCAAATCTTACTTGATTCCAGATCCATTTCCAATAGCAGCATTTCTATCTTCTTTATAAGATTCTATATTTATATTCGGCAATGTAATATTGTGCTTATTTAAACCATCTGTTAAAACTGACTTTGCATCATTTTCCATTTTGTAAGCCTCCTGCAAAATGAATTAGATCTACCAAGTTAGTATTTTCCAGATATACCCTATATTAATTAGACTCCCATTAATGTTCGGACACATTTCAAAACTCGAAGTTCAGATACCATGCAAAAGAAACAGAAGTAAGAACGTCTATGCTAAATGTAATAAAAACATCTGCGGAAAATATATTTTAAAGACAGAATATATA
>NW_017176727.1:61035-72137 GCF_001652005.2 Ceratina calcarata | reverse complement strand
GTCCATAATGGATAAAATTTTCTATGTACAGAGGTAAGCGGTCAGGGCAGTCGTAGCTCATGAATAACAGCCACGATTTTCCTACGACTTCTCGGCAACTACTTGAACCTAACCAGCAGTGGATTTGATTGGTACTCTTGCCTACTCGATCCGCAGAAACCACAGAACCCACTGAGGTATCCAGATTTTACCTGCTCGCATTTAGCTGTTGAAAATTAGGAGTCCTATGAAAGTCATAGTGTAAATAGTCCATTATGCGATTTTTCAGATTCGGCTGGTTTTAATTGGTTCCTGTCGTAATTTCGAAGACGAGGTACGCATGAAAGACATGCAGGATTTGTCGAAACACTTCGCGTTAGATGAGAACGTGGAATTCAAATTGAACGTACCGTACTCGGAACTTCTCTTGGAGCTTCAACGAGCAACGATAGGTTTGCATACGATGTGGAACGAGCATTTTGGGATCAGCATCGTCGAATGCATGGCTGCAGGATTAATCGTCGTCGCTCACGATTCCGGTGGTCCAAAGTAAAATGAAAAGTCTAGTATTTGATAGAATATATAACTACATAAGCTAAATGTATCAATTAATTGCAGAGCTGATATAATTGAAACGCAACCGGGATCCCAAAACGGATTTTTGGCTACTGAACCTGAGGAATATGCAAAAATCATGGCACATATTATTAGAATGGATCCAGAGGAAAGAAATGCGATTAAACTAGTTGCTAGGTATTAATTTGGTTTATTCATTTTATTCGGTATTTCATTGTTAAGAAATTAATTAATTATTTCCAGAGCTTCAGTAAATCGATTCTCGGGCGAAGTGTTTGAAAGAGAATTCTTACGAACGATAGAGCCATTTTTCAGGCTAAAACAGGAATAATTTTTACCAAAAGTATGGTATAAATGTGATTGATTGTATGAACGTCAATTTATTTTGAATAAAATGGTTACTTATATACTTATTTATTTTATTTTATTCTCGTATTCATAACCTTTGCACTCCAAACTATACGAAATATTCCCTCCATTGTCTTTGCCTTCGGACAATTTAAAATGCAGATTAAATTCCTTCAACATGATCTCTGCTACTTGTATAGCAGTTTCAGTGTGACAAGTAAGTTTTTTGCTTCCGAGATTAACTTTCGAAGTACCTTTGGCCAAAGCCATAAAAATGATCAACTGTGACATAAAATAATTATTATATCATCTAGTAAACAGAATTATTTTAATTTCTTTTGAAATACGTACTTGATCTTGCGCGTGCTCGTCGACGCAGGACTTTGATAAAATCGTGTCTAGAATTTCGTTTGCTGCCTGTATGCCTGGAGCCGTTTGCTCATCGCGTTTATTAGAACCCAATCCAGAACCACCAAAAATACATCCACTGCTGGTGGTGCATACCAAGCTAAAATGAATTTAAAGATTAGGACACAATTCGGAAAAATTCTTCCAACAGTCAAATCTTACTTGATTCCAGATCCATTTCCAATAGCAGCATTTCTATCTTCTTTATAAGATTCTATATTTATATTCGGCAATGTAATATTGTGCTTATTTAAACCATCTGTTAAAACTGACTTTGCATCATTTTCCATTTTGTAAGCCTCCTGCAAAATGAATTAGATCTACCAAGTTAGTATTTTCCAGATATACCCTATATTAATTAGACTCCCATTAATGTTCGGACACATTTCAAAACTCGAAGTTCAGATACCATGCAAAAGAAACAGAAGTAAGAACGTCTATGCTAAATGTAATAAAAACATCTGCGGAAAATATATTTTAAAGACAGAATATATATATAAAAATTGTTTTGAATAAAGTTTCTTTAACATAAAATTTCATTTTCTTAAAAAACTTCAATTTCGATATTTGAGTCAAATTGACTCATTTCATGTAAAATAGGTATATACCCAACATCCGACAATCTAGTATTAAAAAATTATTCTATTCTGAAATGTGTTCAAACATTAATAGGAGCCACTATATGCAATACGTACTCTGATAGGAACAACCCCAGCAACATATGCCCATCCTAATATCTCTTGTGCAATTCCAGGATCAGTTAAAGTAATAGCTTTCAAAGTATGTACAGGCTTTACATAAAGATGTACCTCTCCTCCACCCTTTGGATAATAGCCCCTCCATTTATTATTAAAAAGTTAATATTTCTCGCAGTACGATTTAACAAATAATTGCTTAACTCCAAAATTAGGTACCTTGTTACAACTCTGAAATCAAAATCGGCTCCAAACTTATTGAGCAAAGGTCTCAGTACTTCAGTGAGGTATTCTATGTGAGGTCCCATAGGAACGTTAGTTCCACCTTTAAGAATCAATCTAACAGTCTCTCCTTGAGGAAGAAAAAGAGCACATGGCAAGGATACTTGAGCTAATAAACAAATACAGCCAGCAGTTCCTATATCCACAAAGAATGTCTGCTTGTCCTGTTTCAATTGTCCAGGCTTAAATTCCAAAGTAGTGGAACCTATATGTGCTCCAAGAATCTCTGCATCGCACATATCTTTTAACAATTCGATTCCTGTAATGTTCGAATAGAAAATGTTTGAACAATGTCCTATAATTTTATAAAAATTCTATAAAAATATGTATACCCTTTAAATGTTGTGCTGCAAGTCCTGGCTTGGAACGACCTGCTCGTATATTGTTAATTTTAATTGGAATTTTGTATAATGCGCTCAAACAAAGTGCAACTCGTAACACCTGTCCACCCTAAATTATAGACATTGGATAACCTTTTTAATTTCACAATTTTCACTTCAATATTTTGTGATATAAACATAATTTACGAATACTTTGTGTTTGTTAGGCAATTAATAAGCACTTACGCCTTCTCCTAAACTTCCATCGATTTGTATTAAAGTCGACATTGTACGAATAGGAATCAATGTGAATGATGTATGCAACAATCTGCAAGAATCATTTGTTCATTTTGAAGTTTAACGCAGTCCAAATGCATACAAATAATGATGTGTTATAATACACTTTTGATAGAGATTGTAGACGAACATTGCGCATCGAGCAATGTCGCGCAATAATTCAGGGCGGGCGATAACGTCCAGGAGCCCAGAAGGCAAAGCGCTCAGCGGGTCCAGTAAAAATGATCAAATGTACCCTTGAACGAAATTCAACTGGCAATAAGTCATTCGATAGAGTATCTAAAAAGAACGTTTCATGCCAATTTTCAACCCTCTATCTCAATCCGGAGGATAGTTATGTATGTAAATCAATTTTGGAAAAAATTGAAAATATTCCCTTATATTTTTGGGGTGGTACTTGATATTGGAGAACTTTTTCAGATCTAACTAACGAATGCAAGCTAATGCGATGTTATTAAGTAAGAAAAACGATTTTCGGCTTAGAAACACTAATTCGTAATCGTTTAAACTTTGCTCATTAACATACACAATGCATATAATCATTTTTAATTGAATTCTACTTGAAACAGAGAAGGAAAACATGAGTTTCGTACTTATGTGCAAGTTTACTGAACAGCGTGAGAATGTTGAAACGTACTGAACGATAAGTAACTGAAGATAGAACTGAAGATTAAATAAAATATTGACATTTTCATTGGTAAATATTGTTCGTTGATCATCGCTCGTACCCCCCGCACCAGCTCGCACTAAACGGTGCGCGGTAGTGCGCACGCTGCGCACGTACGCATTTAGTTTAGTTGTGCGCATCCTGCACATTCGAGCGCGGCCGATGTTACACATTCCACAAGTTAGATGGCAGATGTGTATTATTTTCTAATAAATGTCCGCCAACGCCAACAATAAGGTGGTTTGAGTTCATTTGAGGCGGTTAGAAGTTTTCGTTTCGTTCAGTGACAGAAAAAGCACGTTTCTTATAGTGTATCGTGGTATATTGACACAAGGATACTTGTGTTAAACTTTAACTTCAGCATGTATATCAAACAGGTATCGTAAAATGAATTTAAGGCAGCTTCCAACTGCACGTACCTTTTTGCGCGCTTCGTAACTTTTGATAGATGCTTTTTGGCTTAATGCAAACATGGCTACTATTTTTTAATGTTAATGATGATTAATTAGCGTGAAATGTTTACAATCATTTGTATCGTCAATGAATTAAGTCAAACAGTATGTTATATGATTACACATGATTTGATGCATATCGTTCACAGATGTTGTCATTGACGACTGAATGTGTCTAAGCGGTTAGAAATGTAGGATGACATTACTATTATTGTAGAACAATTGTTACAATATTTGTCATACAAATCTTCTTTACATAACCATACAATTTTAAATAACTACATATTCTGTACAATGAATGTTTCTTCTATCAGGTTATCATACAGGGTTTTAAATCATACCGGGAACAAACAGTGGTAGAACCCTTTGATCCCAGACATAATGTAGTAGGTACGTAAACATATTAAATTGGAGTTAATATAAGTAATCTCTTTTATAATGTACCTAACAAGTGGTCTTTTGTTTATAGTTGGAAGAAATGGTTCTGGCAAAAGTAACTTCTTTTATGCTATTCAATTTGTTCTGAGCGATGAATTTTCTCACCTCCGACCTGAACAGAGACAGGCTTTGTTACACGAAGGCACAGGACCAAGAGTTATTTCTGCACATGTGGAAATTATATTCGACAACTCTGATGGAAGATTACCAGTAAGTAACATGTACTGCCTCTATCTGTTTATTAACTTTTTATTATTAACTATTTGGTTTTGTAGATTGACAAAGAAGAAGTATATTTAAGAAGAGTAATTGGTTCGAAGAAGGACCAATATTTTCTTAACAAAAGAATAGTAACTCGAAACGATGTAATGAATTTGCTAGAATCAGCAGGATTTTCAAGATCAAATCCGTACTATATCGTAAAACAGGGGAAGGTATGTTTATTATTCAAGTGCGATATGTAAGAACCAAAGTAAGGCAGTATTTATTTTGTGCAGATTAACCAAATGGCAACAGCACCTGATTCGCAAAGACTGAAATTGTTACGAGAAGTAGCTGGCACCAGAGTGTACGATGACAGGAGAGAAGAATCAAAATTTATTTTGAAAGAAACAGAAGGAAAGTTAGAAAAGATTCAAGACTTTCTAAGAACAATAGGTATGCTATTTTTAAAACGTGAAGTAACTTTCTGTCAAATGGTTAATTCTACATAATTGCCTTAAAGAGGAACGTTTAAAGACGCTAGAAGAAGAAAAGGAGGAACTTAAAGAATATCAACAGTGGGACAAACAACGACGATGTTTAGAATATACGATTCACGAGCGTGAGCTCAAAGAAAATAAAAAGAAGCTGGAAGATTTAGAAAAATCCAGAGCTAACAGTGGAGCTGAGCAGGCAAGATTATGTGCCGAAGCGAAAACTGCCCAGGAAATGGTAAGAGTAGCGACGAAACGACTGAAGGAAGCAAAAAAGGAGGTGCAGACTTCGAAGGAAGAGCGAGATACGTTAAGGTAAAGCTAACACACATGTGCGCAAATTTCTCGTAACAGTTGCCAACATTTATTATAAATTGAATATGAAATTTTCAGTGCCGAACAGCAGCAATTATTAAAGGAGAAAACCAAGTTAACGTTTACTATTAATGACTTATTAGAAGAAGTGAAAGGCGACAACGACAGTAGAAAGCGTGCTCAACAGGAACTAGAAAAATTGAAAGCGAATATCGCGGCAAGAGAAGCAGAATTGGAGAAATTAAAACCAGAAGTAAACTACACTTCCCGCACGCGTGTGCTATCTTTAACTTCTCGTGTTATCGTATGCTAGCGTGGAAACTCTGTGTAGTATGGAAAGCGTATCTTCTATGAATATGTTAACATAACATAAGTTGACTTCAGCTCAATAACTTCTCTTAACACGAGAAATTACAGAAAACACATGCGTGCTATCTTTTTATCTGGGAGTATATATCGTTCATCGTAGTTACTCGAATCTCTTGATTAATAATAATATTATTTTAGTATGAAGAAATGAAACGTGTCGAAGAGGAATGTACACGTGAATTGCAATTGAAAGAGCAAAAGCGGAAAGAATTATATGCTAAACAGGGACGTGGTAGTCAATTTACCAGCAAGGTATTACGCTTAATTTTATTGCTACCAGTAAATGTAGGAACAAAATATTTCAACAATTTCTTTGTCTCAGGATGAGAGAGATAAATGGATTCAAACTGAGCTCAAACAACTTACAAAACAAATTAAGGATAAGGAGGAACATCAAAGAAAAATTAGCGAAGACTTGAAACGAGATGCGGAAAAGCAAGTCGTTTTGGAAAAGAAGATTGAAGAACATACGCGTGAAATGGAACGACAACGAGCTTCGATAGATGAGCATAATAAACAATATTATGAACTCACGAAAGCGAAGGACCAGTGTCAAGCTACTCGAAAAGAACAGTTCGTACATTACATATTCCTTTTACGACTAAGAAACTTTAACGCACTCAATTATATTTATATTACAGATATCGACAAGAGAGTGTATTACAACTCAACTTATCAGGATTGAAAGAAGATTTAGCTAAGGCAGATCAAAATTTGCGATCTATGGCTGGTAAACCGATTCTGAATGGTCGAGATAGTGTGCGGAAAGTGTTGGATACATTTCGGTGAGCAAAATTAATTGTTTGATTGCAGTTATAGATTTCGTCAATGTAAAATATATTCTATTTGCAGACAAAAGAATGACATGGCCCATGAAGTGAATAGTTATTATGGGCCTGTGATTGAGAACTTCAGTTGCGACAAGAGTGTTTATATGGCTGTAGAGGTAACTGCTGGAAATCGATTATTCCATCACATTGTCGAAACTGATAAATTCGGAACGAAAATTCTGAAAGAAATGAATAATCAGCGACTGCCCGGGGAAGTGACGTTTATGCCTTTAAATCGACTTCACGTCAAAGATATAGATTATCCAGAAACCAGTGACGCTATACCTATGATATCACAGCTACAATATGATCAGAAATATGCCAAAGCTTTGAGGTAAATAATCTTGTGTTCTGATAAAATACGAAACTATTCGTCTACTTATATGTCTCAATTGTAAACACAGTTTTATATTTGGAAAGACACTGATTTGCCGCAATTTGGAAGCTGCAACAAATTTGGCTCGCACGTCTGGTTTAGATTGTGTGACTCTTGAAGGTGATCAAGTATCCTCAAAAGGATCTTTGACAGGAGGATACTTCAACACGTTAAGGTCTCGTTTGGAGATACAAAAGACGAGATCAGAGCTAATGGCTCAAATTGATTCCCTCGAAACGCAGCTTTCAACGCTTAAAGAGGAAATCAGAAAAGCGGATCAAAACATCAGTTCCTACGTTAGCGAAATGCAAAAGACAGAAACTAAAAACAGCAAAGCCAAGTAAGTTATAAACAGAACTTCTCGAGAAGGCGATTTATTTTAACTTTTTCATATCATTATGTAGAGATGTGTATGATAAAATGAAAGCTGAGATACGACTCATGAAGGAAGAACTGAGCGCGATAGAAAGATACCGTACACCGAAGGAACGAAGTTTAACGCAGTGTACATCGAGCTTAGAAGCGATGCGTGCAACAAAAGAAGGCTTGGAAAGTGAATTACATCAAGAACTTATGGCACAATTGTCTGTAGCTGATCAACGGCAGGTAGACATGTTAAACGATGACATAAGGCGCTTGACAAAAGATAATAAGGAGGCATTCGCGAAGCGAATGCGGTTGGAAGCTGAGAAAAATAAATTAGAAAATTTGTTGACCAATAATTTGGTCAGAAGAAAGGACGAGTTAGTCCAAGCACTACAAGAGATATCGGTAGAAGATCGACAACGTCAATTAGAATCGTCAAAAGCACAGCTAGCGGATATTGAAAAGAGATTAGTGAAAGTGAACTCAGATTTCAAAGCTCAGAACGAAAGAGTAACTAACGCTATAAAAAAGGTAAATATAACATTGACTGATCAATTATGTCGTAATTAATATGTCTTTGATCATTCTTTTAGCAAAAAGCAGAGTCCGCAGAGGTTGAAAGGTGGAAAATAAAAGAGAAGGAAGCCCAGGAAAAAATAGACGCCGATGCCAAGGACTTGGAGAAACTAGCTAGTAAACTAAATATTTTACAACAGAAAATCGTAGAGTGTACGCAAAAAATCACAGAACTTGGCGCACTGCCTAGTCATGATGTGTACGCTAAATTTTGTGAAATGACTACCAAACAATTGTTCAAAGAAATGGAAAAAGCAAATAATCACTTAAAGAAATATAGGTAACATACATATCTAACAATGTACGTAATGATAGGTTTTCATATATTTAGTAAAAACTTGTTTGGCATTTTAGTCATGTAAATAAAAAAGCCTTGGATCAGTTCATGTCGTTTAGTGATCAAAAAGAGAGATTGGTAAAAAGGAAAGAGGAGTTGGATAGAGGTGATGAGAAAATCAAGGAATTAATGTCGGTTCTCGAACAACGTAAATGCGAGGCAATTCAGTTTACGTTCAAACAAGTGCGTACGACCGCATTACATACTTCATAATCGAGTTAGAAAAGACGAAATGCTATTTACTCTTTTTAGGTGAGCAAATACTTCAGCGAAGTATTCAAGAAATTGGTTCCTTCTGGTCATGCACAACTAGTTATGAAAACTGCAGATGGAGACGAAGGAGACGATACGACAACCGAATCAGCCGATTCTGATAGGTTTATTGGAGTTGGTAAGATAATACGAATTTTTACTTTTTTATTAGCGAGAAAATAAAGTAATAACGGTTGTTTTCTGTCGGACAGGTATACGAGTTTCATTCACCGGTCACAGAGCCGAAATGAGAGAAATGAATCAGTTATCTGGTGGACAGAAATCACTTGTAGCGTTAGCGTTAATATTTGCTATACAAAAGTGTGACCCAGCGCCGTTTTATTTGTTCGATGAAATCGACCAGGCTCTAGATGCGCAACATAGGAAAGCTGTAGCGGATATGATCCACGAACTTAGTTCAGATGCCCAATTCATCACGACCACCTTTAGGTAATGTTACATTATTTGTGTACAAATAATAAGTAATTTTAATATATAAATTTTACTTCAGGCCAGAGCTATTACAACACGCGAACAAATTTTATGGCGTTAAATTTAGAAACAGAGTTTCGCACGTTGTCTGCGTAACTCGAGAGGAAGCAGCAGATTTTGTAGAGGACGACACGACGCATGGATAATATAAGATATAACGTATTTATAAATTATTATTAGTCTCTGGATGCGGTTACTTTTTAAAAAATATCTGCTTTATGTTCGTCAATAATTTTTACAAATGTTGTTTTTGAAAACGCACTTTTATCAGAACGAATGAAAAACTTGAAAGTTATCATTCAGAAATGAACGTTTTACTTTAATTGTGCAGGAAATAATTAACTCTATTTTCCATCATGGAATTATAATTTATATGTTTAGTTAATACACTGAGTATCTATCATTTCATTTCATTATTTCTTGATCTAATTATGTATACACGATATTTCAATTATTATTTATACATTTGATATTGTCAAAATAAAATATAATGTCAAATAGAATGGATATAATAATATAAATGAATACAGAAAATTTATATTTCATTGATCATGTTAAAGTTTATATTTATTTCCTTATTGTATTTCAATGTGAATTATAATATGCCTGTTTTAAAATCATCGGGTCTTTTATTCTGGAAAAATATATTTACACTGATACAAAGTATATAAAATATTTACAAAACAATAGCAAATGCATTAATTTGATTGTCTTCTTTACGTCGACTAAAATTGTGGTGCATTCTTGTTATAACATTTTCTATTAATTTTGGAATACATTCCGGATTAACATCGATAAAATTTGCAACTGACTAGTTTCATTCAAATTCCCTGTGTTAACAAAGAGCACAAGATTATATTTGTCATCGTATTTCTTGAAATATGAACTTGCTTCCCACACAAGATCAGAGTTGAAACCTGTTGGTTCTCTGAAATGTACAGAACACAGTATTCAAAAATTATTCGTCTGTACATACAATAAATATACTATTTGTAATTGAAATTTACCTTTAAATAGCTACAACAAATGCCCCCTTTGTACATTGTATATAATGTCAAAAGACCCACCAACAAAAAGTACGATTATACACAAGAGACTAAAACAAATTTACATGCTGGTTAGGTAAAAATAATCACAGAGCAGTGCAACAACTGCACTATTACAATACCTCCATACAGGACTAATCTTCCATCCAATAGAGCAAGGCTCGTAATTATATTTCTTTGTAATGATCAATTATTGCCTTTTGCTGTCCTGTGCCATTGCAGTCAGCTGCATCATCTAGCACATTTTTCACAGCAAAACCTTCATGACGTAACAAAATCATCTCGAAATTGATCAGTCACAAAAATTTACAAAGAGTTAAAAATAATGAACACGACCACTTTGTAGGAATACCCAATTATTACAATTTATTATTGAACAAAAAAATTAGAAACTTAGTTGTAGGAAACTCATCTCTATGTTATTTGATGTTATATTATGTATACATATAATATGCAAATGCGGGACTACAACATAAATACAGAATATTTGTACATCCCGTATTTCTTAAAGAAATTTCGAGGACACGCTGCTGAAATACAGAACTGTCCTCGGAAATACATACAAAGTAAATGGTCACCGTAATGATAGAAGTCACAAGGAACCAGGATTGCTGATAAATGAGATTTTTAATTGATCACCAATTGGCAATTAATGTTTGTACTTTTATTCAGATTTTACTAATTATGAATTAAAATTAAGTAGTTAGTTTAATTGAAAGAATTTCGAATTAACGATTGAATATTGTATTCATATTATTATTATAGGAAGGGGGGGTGCAGGGGAATAAAATGGTATAATAAATTGTAATACAAAATATTTCTAGATTAATGTAAGACTTGCAGCATAAGCGAAGGGGTTGAAATTATCGAATCGTCGAAAGAAACTGAGACAATCGTTTATCGTATATGTACATTTTAATATAATAATTGTATTTCAGGATTAAGTGGTCCATAGATTTCCGACATTGTTCTGTAATGTTACATTT
>NW_017176727.1:46755-60489 GCF_001652005.2 Ceratina calcarata | reverse complement strand
AGTAATCGGATTTTCTCAACAATGTTTGACATTGCAGAGATTTTTTAAATACAATTTAAGAATAAATCGGTTTTAGAAACCGTAAGAAAAGCTAATTCTTTCGTTTCTATTTAATATAGTACACAATTACGAACTACTGCTGTGCAGAACAAAATATTTATACATGATTTCGAGTATTCTTTGTTTCTTTTATGCGTTTTAGCGTCAAAATCCAACACATGGAACATGTATACAGTGACGAATTGCGGGCAAAAAATTTGATTCTTAAATGCTCAAAATTACTTCGCTCTCGCTTTTAGTACTTCGTTAGCCACATCCAAAGACTCGTTAGTAAAAAATCTTATCACAAACTTCGTGGCTTTTTTTGTGTAATACTATGTATACCTTAAATTAATTTTACACATATTATTTATACTTTCACAGCTGATATTTCTTCCCATTGGTTTTACTCGTTCGCTCAAGAAAAGCTTTATTCCAAACATTTCAAAGATTAGATTAATAATCTTCAGCGCTCTTAATTGCATTCATTCATACAATGCGGTTTCGACATGTTGGCTACAAAAAAATTATACTGACTTCCATTTAACATTGAACGATGCTAAACACGATCTACATCGAAAGCTGCTTTTTGAGATTCCACTAATTACTATCGAGCAATTTGATAACGAATTAAATAAAATTTATAGATCAAGATTGCAGCGTTAAAAAAAACTATTGCGGGTACAAAACGTTGAATCATCAGACTTAATATAAATGCAACATGATTGCAGCTTCTTTTTTTAATCCATGATTGAGGTACTGTCAGATCGTCTAACAGATTACCTTATTTACATTCATTCATACACCTCATAAACAATTCATAAATACAATCTCGCGAAAAAACATGATAGTAGTGATTTGAGTGTCTTGCACACAGTCTTTAGCATTAAAATTTAATTAACATTTTGATCACTCGAATAATTTCTTCGCCCTCCATAATTTACTTCTTTTTAAATAATTTTTAACTTTTATATCTGTATTTACGTATAACCGATATCTTTTTATGTTTTCAACGCGTGTCGCAGACGTACGCATATATATTTTTATTCTATTCGTAACGTACAAATTACCATGGACATTGTATCACATTAATCATACGACCTCGCTCAGCCTAATTTATGCTTTTCTTTGCATATTATACATAATGAACTGAAAAAGCCTTGAAAGTACGATTCTTCGTTACGTAAAATATAGTACAATTGAAAGAAAGAAATACGTATGTTTCTTTTCTGACTTGTAGTACGAACTTAAATACTGCATCGAAATATATGCTTCCCCTTTTATGTAAAAGACGGCATCTAAAACTTTATCGTACGACGTAAATATGTACATTGATATTTGTACTTTCTATTAAACTTCTAACAAAACTTTCTTTCTAATTCAATTCATTTCTTTTTTTGCTTGTTGTTAACATTTATTGAATCTCCGATCCAGCACCTTTAAAATTAATCCTCCGTTAGCTACATTTTTAATTGTAAGTATTCCGATGACATAATCCAACAAGACAAACTTTTTCCATTTTTTACAATATGATTTCTATAGAGTTTCTCATGTCAAAAACAAATCCGGGACCAGAATTATTGTACCATGTACTGTTTGCGAAAAATAGCAGTTTTTATAAAAAATACATGATTTTCGGGAGAAATGAGGTATTACATGTTTTTGTACATGGTTTCTTTATCAGAAATGTCTTTAAAATCCAATACTGCAAATTCCTCCTGGGTAAACGAATTTTCACGTACATACAAAAATGGTACATATAAAATGCATAAGGTTTTTTCAAACTCCGACAACTCTTTACAACTGTTAAAAAGTACGAAAGTAAAAGATAAACTTTCTATCGTTTTTAGTTCGTACGTAATACCATAGATTTCTACAAAAACCGCTATTTAGTGGAAATAGTACGTGACAGTGCATTTATGCTGCTTCTGGATTCGTTTTTGTCATGAGAAACTCTATAAAAATGAGGTAATGGACATTGCACAAAATGTGTAAAAAGTTTAACTTACGTTAAGGCCCCGATACTGCCGTTCAACGTCTCTTGTTTCCATGACGTCGGCTGAACTTTCGATTTTTTCTGCGAACAGATAGTAAACATGAATTATGTATCGTAAAATGTTTTTCGTCTGCTGCCCGCTTATCATAACAGATAAAAGAAACGTAAACATGTGTACGTACCTAATTTTACTCGGCGAGGGAACCGGAGCGTGTTCGGCGATTGCAGGTAACACTGAAATAAATTTGTCAGTTGGACGTAAAAGGCGTGCCGTGCGAGAGGATAATCTCCATATCAGTCTTTGTCTGTGTGGCGTCTGCTCTTGAGCATTGTACTTGCTCAACACGGTGCCCACAGCCTCGTGTGTTGAAAAAAAGCTTGTGTCTGAAATCTGTAAACAAAGATGCCACGATCTTAGCAATTTCATTCATCCATCGTGCTCGATAAAGAACAATGGCTCGCGAAAGTATTCAGACATCTTTTAAAACGAAATGGCTTTTTTAATAGTGGACTAAAGAATGTAATTTTCTGTAGTATGCTAGAAGACTTAGTTTACTATGCAATATGTAAAAAATATTGTCCTGAATTTTTATTATTCGGAATTGCGAGAAAAAGAGTAGATGCGATTTTTAATTTTTTTTATTGTGGTCTGTAATAAAAATTTGGAAAATCTCAGTTGTAGATCTAAGTAAGTTATATGCATTTATAGTCGGGGAAGGATACTCTTGTAAAACAGCCAGGTTCCTATTCCTCACACCTTTAACAAAGGAGGTCATAATAACACACTGTAAACTGAATAACATACCATTATACTTGGAATTCCGAATGTCTTTGTAAATCATGTCCTTTACTTATGATTAGCAGTTTTTTTTTAAGTTTCTGTCACACATTATACAATGAATTAAGCCTTCAAACATCGCACAGAAAATTCAAGTCAGTAGGTCCAACGTTAAAAAGAGTTATTTCATTTTAAAAGGGGTCCGGATACTTTCGTCAGCTACTGTATATAAAAAACCGTAGAACCATCGGATTGTTACCTTACATATTTTCTGAAGGTCTATAGAAAACTCCAGTAGTCGAAACATCTGCTGTTTTGACGTTACAGATATATTGATAGTAGAGGAACTAGGTGTTGTAGATGCGGGAGTTTCTGCATTAGTATCTAATCGATTCACTACACCATCTAAATACGTGCAAAGCAAGACGAGCGCCACTTCCGAAGACCTCAAGCTTGCACAGTTACCGTCACAGGCAATCATCTCTAGCCTGAGGAGAAGCTCGGATTCCTGAAACGATACCGTTTATTATTAGACAAATTCCTTTATTATTATCATTCGTTATTAAATATAAAATAGAATAACTGTCTTAACATTGGATCAAACAACACCATCCTCTTTGGTATGTTAGGAAATCTGTTTTTCTGTATAATATGTAACGAAAAATTGAAAACAATTGCTATTCGTTAGTATCTTGACGAAAATGTTTAACTTTTACTCCAATAAAAATTTTAAACACCCAATTTGTAGATCGAAGTTATAATTAGACTGCGAATTGTTATGCAAACTACAACATTTATTCTTCTAATTTAAAGAATAAAGTCCAGATAGCGATTTATTATACTCTTTAAAGATAATGATGTATAATATATTTTTGACATTTTTGCATAGTAAATTTAAAAAATGTTTTGATCTAATACTAAAAAAGTAATTTTATTTTTAAGTGTATCCAAATATTAATAAAAATCACTATATAGAATGCAATATCTCACCGTAACGATAGCAGTATACACTTCTCCGAGTCCTAGCTGTGTTGCAACAGCAAGGAACATCGCGTTGAACAATCGAAGGAAAGTTAACGACGTAACGGGTTGAGTACCAGGCGCCCATTCTAACTTATTCCGTATTACTTCCGACATGCGTTTAAGATCGCCGCCGGTGCACTTGCACTGCGATATGGAGACCAAATGATCAGCGTCTAGCGACTGCGCCAATTGGACAGCGGCTATATGGAACGCAGACACGCTGATACAAGCCATGTGCTTTGGTCTTGCTTTCATTTTCGTTAAGAACCGATCCATTAAATTGATGGCAACGAAAAATACGTCCGATGGTAAGTCATACCATACTTTTAAACATCTTAAAACGTGGGCTGATCCATCCCGGGCTCCGATTGTTATTTCATCATTCTGAATAGAAAATATTGTACAGAAGGAAATATTTATAGTATTCATTTAATGACGCAGGATTCATTTATGCGTACCTGTGATATATTAGGTAGCTGAAGGTTAGGCTGATATTTAACTTCAAGGAGCAATGCTTCTTGCAATTGTTCAAGCAACGGGTGGATTGCATCCGGTACAGGCAAGCCCGACGTATCCATTCCTGCAATGTGTGACTTGCAGCTCACTACAGCAACAATTAAAGAATAAAACTGATGCAAAGTGTGCGTAGTGTAGCTGATGATAAATATGTCACACCACAAGAATGGAGCAGCTGGCCAGCCTTGTATCTGAAAAATAATATGCATATTGGAAATATTAAATGTTAATTAATATTAATTAGTCATTCAATGAAAAATACACACATGATTAAAAAGTTGTGTAAAACCTGCACGAGTATTGTTATGAAACGAAGTATTCTGCCGTTTGAGCAATTAAAGATATGGAACATTATTAAAAATATGTCTAATTACTAAAATAATTATTTCAAACTCTTTATCGCACACGTGTGCATGTGTGTATATTCACGCTCTATCAATTTAAGTTTCTCGAATGAACTGGTAATATATCTCGTTCGACGTAACTCCGTTAGATCTCACATCTTCTTTTACTATGTAAGAATTGTTAATTACTAATTGAGAATGCGAACTCTCTATCGAAAGAATTTTATAAAATTAAAATAAAATTATATTATCGTACTTTGTATTATTTTTTTTTTATGTCATAATAGAGTAATAATAGAAGTTGTATAGTAAGGAATTTTCTAGACATTCTCAAATCAAATATTGAAAAAAGATAGAAATTGTGTTACATCACTTTGATACCTGTATCGAATTTCTCATTGTATGTGATATTAAAAAAAAGGAAATCTTCCATAAAATGAATACGAATCACGATAATGTAATTTGATTTTCATTTACTTATTTCACAGTCCAACAATAATAGAAGTTGTATAATAGGGAATTTCGAAAAATTTTCAAATGGAATATTGAAAGGAAGAAGTTACGTTACATTACTTTGAGGACACCTGTATTGCATTTCTGACTGTACGTGACATTGAAAAGAAAGAGAATCGCGTAGGAAGGTATTAAAAGGCTGACGCAACGAACTGTCAAAATTAAAGGGACGTGACGGAGGTCACGCATCGAATCAAAACAAGTTACTTCAAATATATAAATAAAAGTCTACACAATTTCTCGTTTTTTTACATTAAATTACAAAACGCTACATCAACAAAATTAAGTAAGTAATATCATGTGGCTAATAAATGTGTTTACAATCGAGCGAATTCTCAAATTACCCAAATATCATGATGTAATATTAATAAAATTGTATCTAGTAATGAAAAATAGATAAAAGAGCTATAAAGAGTAATAGTTTATGTCATAATTTCCTCAAAATTTGCGTCTTATCGCGAGTACGAAGTTCTTGATTCAAAGTTGGATAAAATCGAGTTAAGTCTAATTGTAAGCAACGGCTAAACTTTCCTGAATAATTCAGTAAAAAGCAAGTTATTAGAACGTATTTATAAATTGGCTATGTTATTAACTTGGCGATAAAATATTTGGATTTACAGATAAAACTGACTCATTCATACGTACCCTTCATTTCGAAGAAAGAACACTCTTATGAAATCACAAAAATCGCCGAAAAATTGTACGCTTTATCTTTTTTCTTTACTTAAGTATAACAACGAGCTGCTACACGGCACAAAACACACTATGAAAATCAGTTTGTATCTACGTTGACCCGTACTCGATTCGAATGATACTGTGTTGTGTGCCTTGACTCGGCGGCTCGCGTTAGCTTTGTAAGTCGTCACGGATGAGCAATAACCGAGTTGCTACGAACATGTACGAATTCGAACGAAGTTGAAACAACAACAAGACAACGTACAAAATTTTCATTATTATCAAACGAACCACAATTATTTAAGTAGCTAGGAACAATTAAAAATTGTTATTATGTAATTGTTGTTGTTGTCTTTGCATACTTTTTATCTTATGAATCAAATAGAAGCTACCCTTTGGTAAATGCCATTTCTTTCAGCGTTGCTTCTAGAATAAACAAAAGATGTACTGTATGTATACAAACAATTAAAGAAAGCGGATCTAACTCATTGTTACTGTTAATTCATGAAATACAGGATTTATGCTGAATTGCTCATCGCATGCAAAGGCTGGGTTATTTGTAGCATGAAGTGTTTCATTATTTAATGTTTTCGATGTTTTTACATGATATTAGATAAACATTAACTGATTGAAAGGATATTAAATGATGATAGTCGTACGATTACCACCATTTTGCTTTAATTGCGCGTTTCGACCTATTCCGCGAATACCGTTGGCGAAAGATAAGATTTTGAGTAAATACGTACCCGGATGCGTCCGAAACGCTTTCACGTCAGTAGATCACCCAATCTTGGCTTCTTTTGTCCTGTTTTTCGATACAGATAGGAAGTAAGTTCACTAGCGAAACATCCCGTTTGACAGTTGCTCTAACAATAAGAAATGGCGGAGGTACATATTTTCAGCTGATCATTACGCGTCACCGAACGCTCATGCGTACCAAATAGTCCCTCTGCCAATGTAAACAGAACTTTTGAAATCAATTCTATGCGCAACGCATTTTAAGCAATAAGTCAGCCAAAACTAATTTTTTTATATGGGTTTCATTAAGACGACGTCTCTTGCATGCAGTAATTCTCATGTATTATTACACATAATACATGCTTGAACAATGGAATATTTGATAAACAGATTGTTACTTATGATAAAAAATAGTTTATGTACACTATTTTCATGAAAAGGAAAAAAATTGGGCAAGTTTGAGGTGCCTAGTACTTACAATACTCAATATAATATCTCCTTACATTATTTTATTCCATTACTCTTCAAAAATGGTATACAAGAGAGTAGAGATTTCGTCTGCGATGTCGAAAGATATCTAAGTACCCCAAAGTTTAGAACCAGAAATTCATGTAAGAAGGAGAGTACGGTAAGAGTCTAAAGTTTAGGTAATTTAATATCCATCTGCACAGATGCGTATTGTAATAATCTATAAATGAGATTAAATACGGTCTTTTATACTTTCATTAGCATGTACAATTTTTACTCATTTTTATCTTGTTCTTCTTTCTCGCGCTCCAACGTCTTTACAATTTTCTCTAATGTATAGAGGTGTTCGTCGTTTACATCTGGAGCTATAACTCGCATAGCAGATGCCAGTTTGTATAAATATTCCGTGTTAGACCCACTAGGACCACAAGATTCTACTATATGTTGTGCTATCATGTGTATATTTTCTATGCCTGCATAATTTGGATTATCTTCTCCACCTATGTAAATTGTAATGTAAAATGGTCTGCGCTCAGAGTTGGATAATATACGGTAACCGTTCGGGAACGAATGCGATTCGATGTCATTGGTCGAGTACGATGGATAAAAGAGGACACTTTTCCTTTCGTAACCGCCTTTTTCTCTGTAGTCTAAATGTTTAATAACATTTTCTATGTTGTCCGGCGGTATCTTATAAGCAACTCCCCACACCTGGTCGTTCGGATTATCAGAAGAAAGTAACGTGACGACGCGACCGGGCTAGAACAAAATGTTTCACGCGCGACGAATTAACTTAAGTTCCACGTAGGAACGAGAGGAACTAATTAAATACATACTCTACTCGGTATTCCTCTATGGTCCGTACTCTTCTGATAAAATCTCCTAACGTATCCCTTGATGTGACCGACGCAGACTTCGGAGTATGGAAAGTCTGCTTTCCATATCAATGAGCCATAACCAAACACCCACATGATAATGTTTTACTTCTTTTATTAAGTAACAATTCCCTTAACAACTTTTCATTTGGGTTAACGCTCTCCGATAAAAGTACATCGATGTTAAATAGGACATTGTTTCCTAAAAGAAATTGTCTTATGAATTACTTATTCTAACGTTCACAATTCGTATTTTTACGAAGGCGACAAGCGCGACTAAAATTTAGAACAAAACTCATGAGTTATAATTATGATATCCCTACATGCAAGCTGCAAGGTCGTTAACACTTGAAAAGTATTTTGTATCGACTGTTTCGTCGGAAACGATTTTCAATCATGTTGCCTATAAATTACGTTACGATTAATGAGAATTTATAATACAGCAGTCGAACCATGTGCGCTCGCGCTGTCAAACCGAACAGCTGTAGCCACCTAGCCACAGCTAGAGACGGTGGCGGGGGCAATGCGCGGCATGCGATATGGCATATACAGCACCGGCAGTTGGCCGGTTCTAGCTGTGACGTCACTCGCGCATGCTTTTAGACGCTTAGTTACAAAAAGTGCCCTGGCCCCTGCCGAACACTGACTGTTGTTGACTGTCGTGTTCTCCGTGTTCTCCACTTCTCCAGTGTTCACCAGTGTTCTCGCATTCGCAATGAGAACGATGTCGTTCCTACCAATATAATATCGATCAAACATTAAATAGAATACACATTTAATTATTAAAAAATAGATTTGTCTATAGAAAATGTCTTCGAAAATTCTGTACACCGATGTTCTTGCGCTTTGCTGTACCGATGACTTCCTTTTCGCAGGTTGGTTTTACATTCGCTAACTGTCTTTATTTTGAATTAAGATACATTATTTATACTCTTTAATTTGTATGTAGGCATAGGATGTAGTTTACATATATTTGACGTCAAGACTTATGCATTCCAAGTAAAGTTAGATTGTCTCGAGCCACATATTATACATGGAATTGTTAACGGTCCTAATTCCATGTTGACCGTCTTCGGCAGGAACTTGTTTTGCGCGTATACCATTTGTCGTTCAATAGACAGCACAGCGTACGTTCCAATTTTAATTATTCTCCATCCGCTCGATTAACAATTGTACTATTTGAAAAAATCTATATTACAGAATCGATATCGTAGTTACTAAACAGCAGGTTCCCGACTGGATAATAACAGCAAAATGGTCAACAATTAATGGAAGTAATTGTTTATGTCTACTTCTAGCACACAATAGTGTATGTATTTATAATCCAGGTCTGAAGACTGCAGCAAGATATAACACATTTACATGTACAGAAAAATGTCTTTTGTATCCTTACACTCCTATACACTGAAATGAAAGCTGTACATGGATATTAAACTTAATTCTGTTATCAGATATGCAGGATACATATCAGTGAAGGATAACGGGAATCTAACTATCTTTAGTGGAACAGTATTCCAAGAAATCTTGATATGGGAGGTGGATCATACTAACAATAATGAGGCCTTTGTTTCACACCATTTAAAAGAACACAATGTTTGTTACATTTATATCTGAATAAGACAACATTCTTTTAGGCGATTCACAGAACTATAAATCTGTCAAACTTTAGGGTGTGATCTTTTCGGTGATTTATGATGCAGCTACGAAACTTATTTGCTCTACATCGGATGATAGAACAGTCAGATTGTGGAAAGTACATCCTAGAAATAAGAACGAGAAGAATATTACAGACTGGAAAGAAACTAAAGTAACATTGATGAAAACGATGTTTGGTCACACAGCTAGAGTATGGAGATGTATCATTAAAGATAAAAGTTTAATTACAATAGGAGAGGATTCTCTCATGTGCACTTGGTCACTAGACGGTAAATTGCTGAATAAACTTTCCGCCCATTATGGGGCTGCTGTATGGAGCATAGGTGTAACGAATGACAACAAAACTGTCTTTACTGGCGGTGCTGATGGCGCGATTCATGTATTCCCCGCCGTCAATGCATCTAATTCTGTGCCATCATCTAAGAAGTTTACTTGCGCCTCGCCGAAATACGTTTGCTGTTTACGTAGTGGGAAATTTCTGGTTTTCAGCGAAAACGGCACTCTGTTTATATTTGATAAAAAACGTAGCAATCCACAAAGGTCAATGTACTTAAAAAGATACAGTGACTATTGTGTTATGAAAGTTTCTCCGTGCCATTCGTATGTCTGTTTTGCATCGAAGACTGGATATATGGCGATGTACCAAGGTGAGGCAAATTATGTGATGTGAAAATTACATTAATTGGTCAAACCGTTGTGTAAATTGATTCCAGAGAATGAAAAGAAGTTAAAACAGATTTTCGAGAAGGAGATGATGAACTCGAAAATATTATCAGTACATTGGCTAGAAAATAATAACTTAGTGATATGTGGGATGGACGGTGTCTTAAAAATGTTCAATTTCACTCCCAAAGGTATGTCCAGTGAAATATAATGTAACTTAATGTATAATTAACTTTGGATGATTTCTCTCGTTTTGTACAGGATTGATTACAGTACAAGCAGTATGTATTTTGCCAGCTGCTCGCGAACGATGGTTAACAGCAGCTGCTTTATACGGAGGATTATTAGTGTGTGGAGATAGATCCGGAAACATGCACGTGTTCGACCTTAAGAAATTAACTCCGTGCAGTGAAGCGAATGTAGCTGAATCAAATAATAAACCAATTCAAACTTTCGTGAAAGTTCACGGAATAATCGGTGTCCAAACATTTATGGTCTTACTTGACAAATTGGTATCAGCGGGTCGCGATGGGATGTTGCGATTCTATGAATTATGTACAGAATTAAACACGCTACGTGCTTTGCACGAAGAAAAAGTGCCAATAGACTGGATTGCCGATAATATAAGTTTAGGATCTGAAATTTATATTTTCGGTTTTCAAGAGGTATTTAGGTATTATTCGTATTTCTTTTAAATGTCTTCTCATTCTCTTATTATCCATTTACAGACGGATTTTGTAATATATACTTACCATCATATGTATTGTCATCGGGTACTAGCAAAGATACCATGTGGCGGTGGCCACAGATCATGGGATTGTTTAATGTCGGACGATTATACTATTACGTTCTTGTACATCCGTAACAAAGAAATATTTCTATCTGATTTCTCAATCGGTCCTTTCATGCCTAGTATACTAGCTGTGCGAGTGAGTAATTTGTTTCTATACATAGTAGCTAGGTTGCAGATTTTTTAAGCGCTGTTAAGTGCCATTACATGCAATAGTCTTTTACTTTTTCACTCGTCACACCGTATTTTATAAACAGCCCCTTAATTTCCAATTGGTGTTTGATTGAATTAAATATTTAATCATTTATCTGCAGCCCTGCAAAGGACGAAGCGAAAATATCTAAGATCATTTAAAATTTCCAGCATGGATATCATACAAAAGAGATACACTGTATGAAACGATTGTTACATAAAGCTAGGCACAATATTTTTATATCGGGGAGCGAAGATACCTCTGTTCGGATTTTTTATGCTCCAAATATAAGCGAGTACTGTACCCCTTTTACACTAGCTGTTCTCGACGGTCACGTTTCTAGTATAAAATTTGTGACCTATTTGGATTTACAACCTAATCGCGAATCGCATAAGAAGTATCTCATTTTCTCCGGGGGTGGAAGAGCTCAAATAAAAGTTTGGGAAATCGAAATAAATCTTGATACTTACATGTTAATCAGAAGTTACGTTTCTTGCAACGATATTACATCTCATATGTTGTACGGAACTGATCAAGAACGAAAAAAGCAATCGCAGGAATCGACATACAATGCAGAACCTGAGACACGATACATGGACATAGATACTTATCATTACGGTATAAATTACGTATTGCTCTTCGTTGCCTGTGCAGATGGATTTGTAAGGTATGACAATTCACCTTTTGCCTAATAATTTTAAAGTAAAACTCGGCCCCGCTCATATGTCAACATTCGTTTTCAGAATATTTTTATACGATATCAATGCAAAAACTATCTCAATAAAAGTAAAGACGAAATGTGCTAATCGGTGCATAACAAAAATAACTGTTTTAAAATGCAATGAGAAAGTAATTGCGCTAATAATGCCAACTGATGGAATCTGTCGATTTATTGACTTCACCCATATTGTTTCAAAGATAAAATCGAAACCGGAAGAAGAATTTCAGAACTGTGAAAGTTCTCTATCGATCACAGGGTTCAATTTACATCAATCTGGAATTAATTCGTATGATATAAAATCGATAGCAAATGACGAGTATTTATTAGTAACTGGTGGCGATGATAATTTACTTAATATTGTCCGCTTAAAAGTTGTGTCATTGAGCGACATACAAATTTTATTATTATCCAAATGGAGCAGCTCAGAGGCGCACGTCGCTCAAATTACGGGAATAATGTTTCACAGAGAAAATACAATTTTCACCGCTGGGATAGATCAACGTGTGAACATATACTATTACAATTATATTGGAAGTGGTCTAAACGCAAGAATTTTAAAGACGATTCATACGTCCGTATCAGATATAAAGGGTTTAACTTCATGGTCTAGACAGTACGTATAAAATTTAATATTAAATTAACGTTGATATTAATCTATGATTATTTTAGGGAAGAGTCCTTCTTATGCGTTTATGGTAAAGGATTCGAGATATTGGAAGTCCCTTTGAGATGATCATCGAGTAAAAAGAAAAATAACATTGTTCCTTACAATTATAAGTTAAGAAATATAATATATAAAATTTCATACATGTATATAAATAGCTTAATAAAATTATTTTCCATTTCCTTACATTATTTTGTTCCATTACTCTTTACATAAGGAGTTTAACTTCGTAGTATAATTCAGAGTACAGCTACCCAAAACGATTCCCAACGTGCTTGTAATGTACAATGTAATGCCAACTTTGTTTTGAGCGACTAAATAGAAAATTCTAAAGAATAACAGTCATTATTTTCTAAACAATTAATTTATAGTTCTGCGATTTATCTTTGATTTGATTTAGCTTTGATTTGAGGACTGTTTCATCAAAATCTGTGGAATGGAACTTAAGATATAAAAATTTTTCTTCGTGTCGACCAAAATTATATGATTTTTATTCGAATTTTATAGTTAGGATTCATTTTTATTGCAATCGAGTTCATGATGTAAAAACATTTTTACACCATGATCGAGTTTAAATGAATTACTCCATTGAATTGTTCCATCAGAGAGAAACTCTGAAGTGCAGAAGCAGAGATGAAAAGGGAGATTGCTCATTTCTTTGATTGCTCTGGTTCCATCTTATATGGTTTACGACATTCAAGATTCAGAATTTAGAATACGTTTTTGTATATTTACGGTGTATATTTAATCATGAGCGATTCATCCTCTCTATGATTATTAAATAATAAGTTTCATATAATGATTTATTCATACGGATTTGAAAAAAGGGAAAGTGAATCACCACCGTAGCTCGGTCGTCAAACGGAAAGTGAATTAAAAATAATTAAATCGTCTTAATGAATAGAATGAAATATATTTAATTTAACTCTTACAGAAGATGAAAATTGATTAACGCTAAGTGAAATAGAAATGCAATTGAAATCTCTAAGATTGAAATACAAACAATGTCGAAGGGAGGATTCGGAGGATTTTGGAGGATTTTCATCTCTGGTAGCGCCATTGAGCTGCATCATCAGCTGCAT
>NW_017176727.1:45684-46274 GCF_001652005.2 Ceratina calcarata | reverse complement strand
CATAATTCTCTGACAAACGCATAAAAATTCGCATTCCACTGATAAATAATTTTTATTTTGAATAGAATAGCTTGCAAGATCCGGTAAAAATTACGCCACATTGAAATTGCTAATTTACTTTCTCTGTTGCTAAAAAGATTGAATTAAACTACGATTGTGGGTAGACGATTACTGTTACGTGGAGCATTGCTCATCACTTATGCAGTTATTTGTGCAACGTGTGACTTCTGTAACGAGGAAGCAATGGGAATCAGATCGAATTAAGAATTCATTAATTCTCGTGTTCCGTTAGGCTTAGAATAAACGTCTAACCGCGTTTAACGGTTTGACGGAGCATCTTCATCTGTTAGAATGAATCCGCAGTTTACGGGTAATTAGGAGATTATCGACCGTTTCCATACTTCCCTGTTACCATTATTCATTTTTCACCTCTTCCGCGAAAGTAGTCTTAAGCACCTTGGAGAGAGTTGCTCATTCTAAATATCTAAATGCCTGCAATTATAGTTGCTTAAGTACTATAATGATTTGAGGACAAGGCAATAATTATAAGTTGAACAAATATTTAAATAGAATTACCTAAATTATTAGTC
>NW_017176727.1:44018-45160 GCF_001652005.2 Ceratina calcarata | reverse complement strand
AAATAAAATTTATCATAGCAAAAAGGAAGAAGGTGACGCGTTAATTGCGAACCAACTGATAGTCAGCTGTCTTATGAGAAAAATCGTAGAAAGAAAATTGTAGAAGAATCACATTTTCATGATTAGGAATTATAAGTAATAATCATTTGTCGACGGGTAAAAGTGACGCGTATCTGACGGGGGTATCGCAACCCGGTTCTAAGCGGCTTCCGGTGAACGGTACGCAGGTATGATGCCTCCTTTGTCCCGGCTGATTGTGAGAATCTCTGAGAATATTCCCAAGAACGCAACGTAACCAACGTACGTACGTACGTATACGCGTCGTACAACGAACTGTTACCGAAGATTTCACCGAACGCCACTTCGCAATAGGCGGATAACTAGAATGCTTGAATATGGAACACCTGCACCAGTTGCTTTCAATTACTTAGATAAAGCATTTCTGCGATTGCTCCGACGTCGAGATGCTCCATCTCTACGATAGTCCATCGTCCCAAATAGAAATCAAATAATAAATAGTCTGGTGCAACGAGCAGCCAGACGAACAAATTCACGCAAGCCACTAACTCAATTATTTTGTTCCCCAAAAACGGTACTAGACTTTACTGTTGAATAAATGTTCACTGTTTCATTTCTAACACCCGACATTAAATATTCCTTTGACGAAACCATAACACATTTAATTCTACAAATAAATCAATTTCCTATTTCATCTCATTAATTAAATGATTCCAAATTTGGCGAATATAAATGTAATTAATTTAATCATACTGCAATGGGTAAATGCAGTGTCGTTATTGAATACTAATCGGATATACTAACGAGCGTGTTTCTCAGAGCTGCGGACTGAATTTGAGCGACAAGGCGGGATACGCCGTCAATTTGGTTTGACAGTTAACAGCGCGACGCGACGCATCGAATTAAAGAAACGTTTCTTCGCTTTCCTGTTTACAGATAGAACGGGAGGTAGTTCTGTCGTCGGGTGACAAGAATTCCAAGATACCAATTCTTCACGAGTACAAACAGAGGACGGTAGGAAGAGTCGCCATCGCGCCGGATGCACCGATCAAGCAACAAGCTTGGGTTCAAGAGGTCAGCTCCCAAGATTTTTATAAAAAATCTAATCTGATTGAATAGAAATT
>NW_017176727.1:40991-42438 GCF_001652005.2 Ceratina calcarata | reverse complement strand
ATCTAGAAAATCTTTTAAACGTAAACATTTTTAACTCACTTGTTATCGTAATTAATTTATTATCTACGTATACTATTATTCTTTTAATAAAAAAAATCTGCAGAATACGCAAATAAAAAAAATCTTTTCAGAATACGCAAATGCAGAAGAGTCACGGTTTGACAACGATGCAACAGCATCAAGCAAACGCGATGCAGTCGTCGAACCAAAACTTCCAAAGTCCCCAGCAGCTGCTGCACCAGAATCAGACGCACCACCAAAGCCCAAGGTTCACCCAACAGCACGCTCAGAATATGCAGAGGCAACTGATGCAGCAGATGCATCAGCAGCAGCAACAGTTGGTTGGTCAGAACGCGCAGAGGAACGTGCCACAGAGTTTCTACTCGAGCAGCGTGTCATACCAGCAGTACCAGCAAGCCAGGCAGGCGATGTCCAGATCTCAGATCGACCTCCCGAGCACCTCGAGACAAGCCCAAGAGCTCAGACTGTCTGGACAGGAGGTCTACTACCATTACGCCCAGGGCAGGCCCAGGTACGGGGTGCCGCAGCTTTACATGAAGAACGAGGGGGCCAGTCAGGAAACGGAGTTCCAGAGGAGGAACTCGGCTAAGGGGATCGAGAAGGCTGCATCACAACCGCAATTGTGTTACGAGGATGAGACGGTCAATGAGCAGTCGAGGAACGTGGATGGCGTAAAAGGAATCACGGTGGATCCTTTGGACAAGGAAAGGTATGCAGAATTTGTAGTCTTCAAATATAATAAAAATTAATACAATATTTTATACAATCGTACATGAAATGAAAGTTTCGCTCTATGACACATTTTTCAAATTTATTTTGTAAATGTTTTACTTATTTCAAAGAAACATACAATTAATTAAATAATTTATATAACTCTTGGAAATAGATATGAGATCACTGTCGAAGATCGGGTCAGCGAATCGCAAAGACGAGACGAATATCGTCCGGAAACCAGCTTTGGGATTCACAGAGAGGACGCATTGAGATGTTCGAAGAAGGAACAGGACCAAGTGTACGTACCCAATCAGGAGAACCAAGAAGCGGAAGGCACGTCGTCCTCGGTCGCTAAGAGGATCGAGGAGTTGCAGAAACGAGCCGAGGAGAGTCATTACAACGCAAAAGCGTCGAAGGACGGCGTGGAATCTGATAGAACTTGTCCCGGTGGGAAAATTGCGTTAGGTGAGTCGAGAAACTCTTTGATGAACTTTCGTAGGAATTTTAATTGATTGACGTAATGTTCCAAAGAACCAATTAGGTAACATCAACTTTCTTGTTTCCTTACTTTAATTATTTAAACAATGTATTATAAGATTATCTTTCTTACTAATTAAGACTAATTTAATTCATTTAGTATAATGACCAATTTAAATCTTACGGAAGAACTTATTTTTATTCTTGTATTTAATAATTCAATTAATTTATTTTA
>NW_017176727.1:32535-40173 GCF_001652005.2 Ceratina calcarata | reverse complement strand
TATGTATAAATATATGAGAGAATGGTTAATGTAAAATCATAGTAAATACATTGAAATATGTTAGGGGACGGTTCGAAGAGAGTGGAGGGTCAGTACACGAAGGATGGGATTAAATCTGATGCGAGGAAAGACGAATTGGAGCACGGGATGAGTCGATTAAAAATTCAAAACCAAGGTTCGGGTTCGGACTATGACAAAACTGGTCAGAGTTCATCCAACGTCGACTCTGGCAGAGGTTCTGCTGTATATTCTAGCGGGAGGCGGCCACCGCCGGAGGACCAGACTCACCCCCCAGGTTAGTTGTCTCCATTCCAATATTTCTCATCAATATAGACTTTCATATATCTAAGATGTCAATTTTTTAAATTCAATGACCGATCGAAATTTCCTTTATCAATTGAACCTTGCTAGAAATAAATGAAAATGTCTAAGTTAAGAATATTGGTAATAAATTTGATTGATGACTTCTTCAAATGTTCTGTGAATTGTTTTCGCAGTGCAAGATTCAGAATGGGTTGACATAGTGGAGACGGAGCTGAGAAGTATCCTGGAGCCGAGAGACGTGCCAGCGATGGCGCATTCCACCCTCTCGGAGAGCGTGTCGTCGGTCACGCCGCCCCTACCGCCGCTTTCGCCCCACGAGAGTCCCAGAACACCGAGAAATCGATACTCGGCTAGGTAACGCTTAACACAGCTCGTCGGCTCTCGCTTAAAACAGAGATCCATCTCGTTTAACTCGTGACCCGATGCCGGATCGTTCGAAGACGTTTCACATAATGATTGATACGATATTTGGTACAATATTTCGTGTAAATTGGAATAATGCAACGTCGATACGAGCAATGATCCGTACAATGATTGACACAATATCTGATATCAATACTAATTGATATTACATTTCCAATAATATTACAATGATTGATACAATGATTCATCTAATGATTGATATAATTTTCAGTAGACTATCTGACAGAACGTATCCCATAATAATTCAATGCAATAATTTTTATAGTAATTGTAAAATGTATAATTAATTGATCTGATTTCGCATGATCTCTACAGACTCTTAACACGCTTGCATGTTTCTCGCCGTTTTAGCTTACCGTACGGATCGAAACCAAATTACACCGATTACGGGAAGGCGATGGACAAGAGAGGGTTCTCCGGCAGTTCGAAGCATCGCGGCCCGTCGAGTTCCAAGAAGGAAGCCGCGAAGAAGTTCTCTCATCGTAAGTGGTTCACCCCTGTCATTCATTTTTACTGGCTCTCCCAGCCCGAGGCAGAAAAAACAACTCTACTTACTATATTCATTTAGTTTTCGGCGTCGAGGCTGCCGATCTCACGTCGACCACCACCGGTCTCGATCTGGACTCCATGTTGGACAGGAGCGATTCAGATTTGAGCACGAACGACGCGAGGACCATTAGAAAACAGCTCGAGGGCTTAGAAAATATGTACAGCGAGGTAAGCGATATTCGACGAAATTCTATCGCGTCAGGTCGATGCATATGAATTTTTTTTTTATCAAGTTGCACGTTTCATATATATGAAACTAATGTTTATGTACCTTCATATAATTATTACATATTTAATATAGTACTTAAGAATATCGTCTGTGAAGTATAAATTTTTGTATTAGATTTCTAATCGCGCTATTAATAAAACTATTTCGATTTATAAAAACGAAGTCATTTATATGTAAAAGAATAAATATAGGAGACGCAAATTTATTTATTATTTTACGTGTTTGACTACACAGGTACTGAAACTACTGGGTGGGAGCGTGAAGAAGAGGCGGAAAGCGAGGGGTCTGGCGAGTTACGGGTCAGTATCGTCGTTGCCAACATCCTCCGTCTCTTCGAGGCCCGTCACGAGGCATCACGATAAACGGAGGTCGCACGCGATCGACGACAGGATGAAGAAAGCCAAAGACATCAAGGTCAGTTGCCCCATGCTCATCTCATTACGCGTGAGCCCTATTTTAAAATGTTCAAGCTTATATTGCATTATCTGAAATAAATGAAATAAGTAAACTGCGGATTTTTATATTAAATGAAACAAAGAATATTAGACACTTCTTTTATTACTTAAGGATGTATTGGCTATACAGTCAATCCCAAAAGTTTATGTACTTTAGAAAAACGCATTTGCTATAATNAGTTAAATATGATTATATGGCATTTCATTGGCATTGACGAAATCCGACCATTCCACTATCGAAACAGCCAACTTTTGGCAAAAAATTTCGTTTTTCTTCAATAACTTCTAAACCCTTTGAGATACGGGAAAATTGTATAGGACCTTTCTTGTAGAGGACGACGAGATCTACAATTTACATGTCAAAATTTTTCGCTAGCATTAATATTTAACGAGTTATTGAGGAAAAACTAAAAAACAGTTTTTTGCAAATTACTCGTTAACTATTGACACTAGCGAAAAAATTTTACATGGAAATTGTAGATCTCGTCGTCCTCTACAAAATGGTCCCATAAATATTCCTCTAAGTCCATCCGTTTGGGAGTTATTGCCAAAAAACAAAAAATTTGCAAAATTTGAAGGAGTACCCCTTGGAAAAATTTCGGAAAAATGTTTTTCCTCAAAATTTCGAAACACGCTTCAAATAAAAGTTCTATTTTTCTAACTTCGGTATTTAACGAGTTACAGAGTATTAACAAACGTTTTCAACGATTGGAGTCGCACGTGGTCACCCTCGCAAGATCGGTGGCACACTTAAGCTCTGAAATGAGGACGCAGCACTTGATGATACAGGTGAGTCAGAGGACTCATTGTTAAACATTCACAAAATCATATAAATGTATTCCTATAGAACATTTAATAACAATATGCAATTTCCAATATTAATATAGAATAATTATTCGTACCGTTTATTAATTATTTGCTTTCACAATTTTTATCTGAATCTTAAATGACATAAATGGCAAGGGTTTGACAAAAGAGATATAATAATGATTTAAGTAATGAATGGAATTGTATTTGGAATGAAAGGAGTCTGGGATATCGCAGACTCCTTGCTGCTTGCTATTCACGATAAAAATTCAATTTCCATTTGAAGTTTAAATAACAGAAATGGTTAGAGGAGAATGAAACAGTGAAGTATTGATGAATGTTTTAATGAGCTGAAATACTTTTAATGAATTAAGTTTGAAATATTTCCCAGGTATTCGCAATAGAAATCCAATTTCTATCTGAACCGTAAATAACATTCTTCTAAAAGAGTAAAGAGAAGATCGATAATGATGAATCTCGTAGCGAGTGGAAATACTTTAAGTGACGGAAGTATGGAATATCGTAAACTTATTACTACCAGGTATTCGCAGGAAATGGAGAACATAAGGGGCGAGATAGCCGCGTTGCGGACGCAGACGAGCATGGCGATGGTGAGATCGCAGTCGCAACCGTTGATCAAAGACTCGGAACTCCCAGCCCTGTCGAATCCATCGAGGGTGAAGAAGCTCACCAAGTTCTTCGGAACGGAACCACCTCTCATCCGGTTATTCCTCAGGGAACTTGGGTATGAGGTAAGTGCATTATATTATTATTCTTGTAATTAAGTAATTCATAAACAATAAACAAGGTAAAGTGATTATTATTTTAAATTAAAAATATTTCAAGCTTCACATAAATGTCCAAAATAGAAAATAATATTTCCATATTATTAAAATTTCTAAAATATGAAGAAGTTTTTATTGGGTACGTTGTTAGAAGACAGGCGAAGTTAAAGTTCCTTGAATTGAAGTTAAGTTAATTATGAGATTAAGCTGAACGACGGTTAAGGTAAGACATTGATTGGTTTCACAGAAATACGCAACCGCGTTCGAGAAGGAGAAGGTCGGCATGGTGGAGCTTCCTTACCTAAGCGAGGAGAGGCTGCAAAAGATGGGAGTACCGTTGGGACCCCGGCTCAGGATCCTGCAGGAGGCGAGGATATCGGTTTGCAAGGATCCAATTTACGTTGTCTGACTCGTATGTACGCGCGCGCGTATGTGAACGTGTGTATGCGTGTGCTTGTGTGTATGTGTATTTTTTCTGTGTGTATGCGTGCGTGGATCGCTCAGGGATAAAGTTGAAACTGGTATGAAGGCGAATGAAAAATGAAAAAAGTTCTCGGGTCGTTTCGCGCTGTGACCGTGAACGTTTAAAGAACACTTAGAGATCCATTCGTTATTGAATAATCCAAAGAAGATTAAAAATAGATTCGAAATAAAGTATTCAATGTCATCGTGCAATGGGAATATTGAATTCTGTTCGATATTAATGTACAGTTTGGATATTAAATATAATAGTAAATATAAATTAGTATAAAATTTAAATCGATATCTTAAAGAATGAAAATTTAGGTTTTGATTTTTACTAGAATGGAACGAACACTGTATGAGACAAATAATTGTTCTCTGTTGTTAATTATTACGGGAATGAAGCGGGTGAAGTGAAATCGAAGAATTAAACATTTGTTATATTTAATAGACGGATTAAGCAATTAGTTAATTAATCGTATTACTAAGTAACGAACTAAATATCAGGTGTCTCATTATTTTGTTATTGGTGAAAATGTGTTATTTAAACGGATAAAATAACAACGAGCAATAATGATTATTAAAGACTTAACTGTATACATACTAATCGCACGTTATTTCTGCGTATCATTCGACCAAGTTTACATAATTTATTATAAATTATTGATGATACGAGAGTGGAATACGTATAATTTGTACACAGAAACGATAGTCTGGCTCGTGTACCATTCGATTAAGTTAATTATTGATATCTTAATTATTATTATTAATATAAAATTGTTATCGGTACATTAAAAGTGTAAATAAAAGTTTTTTTCATGCGAGTTATCCGCCGCCACGATCTACTGCGATCTGTTTATTCGACCGTAGAAACAATCTTAATCGTTAATAGGTCAGTCAAGTGAACTGTACCACTTGTAGCAACTAACACCAGATCCCTACGTTCATACTTAATCTATCACTCGGACATGCATTTACATAGTCCGAGTGATAGATTAAGTATGAACGTAGGGATCGATTCGAATCGATCTTGGCCAATTGTCATTAATCGAGGGAACGAGCTTAATAAGAAATGTGAACATAGATCGAAAATCAATCGATGAGTTTTATTCATCAATTACGATACCAAATCATACCATTTACGACCATTGAGCATCGTTGAAAATATCTTTCGAATCGAAAGGATGAGAAAAATGTATAGACAGGGCACGTTCGAAATTTTGGTCATGAGACCACCACTTCCGGTCCCTCTCATCAGGAAATGCACAATTTAACAATTTAACAATTGCGTCCAATTATTTTTTCCAGAGGCCTCCGGGCCTTTCTTTGATTAGCCTTTGCGGCGGTTCCTTTACCAGCACATCAATTATTTAATTTCCTTTCTATTGGATAAAAAATCTTCTTCAGGCATTCATATAAATTAAATAAAATTAAATACTTCAATGAAGCGATCAATTTTATATATATTATTCAATGAGTATTGTATTATTTTGTATACGCGAGAATTGGAACGATCGACGCCAATGCTGTTTCTCAAATTTGTACACGCGTAGCTTCCTAAGATACAATTTCAATTAACCTACGATGACCCCCTCGCTCCGTGGGCTCTTGGGTATTTACGGCTTCTGGTATCGCAGCCGGAGCTCCGAGCACAGTAAGCGCAGTTCGCAGACGAACGCCGCGACGTTCATCTCTCGTTCACATCGCGAAGACCCGTGCCGTCGACGATGACCCGCGATAGCGTGACGCTGTTCTCGTTTATCTTCTGTCTCCTCTTCCTGGGACTGTACCACGTCGAAGGAGAGCTCGTCCAGTGGGGGCCGTGTTCTTATCCCGAGGGTGAGCATCGATTTTTCTAATTTATAATCAATTTTCCAAGGTTGTTCGACACCCGTAACATCGAATTAATTAAATCTCTGCTGTGTAAAATCGATATGCCAAACTCGGAATGGTATTGGTTCTGATTTTATTGATATTTATTGATAGAAATTGTAGGAAATCCATTTTTATTACTTGATATTTACGTTCTTTTAATATTGGAATTATTGGCGTCAATTCTAAAAACGTGCAGTTCGCAAAATTTTTGCAGACTTACACTTTTTCCAGTTTTCAATATCTTTTTTATATAAAGATTGAATTTCTATATGAAACGTAAATATGTAATATGAACCGACTGCACTTATTATAGATATATTTAATGTTAACGAATGCTGAGTTATAATATAATAGATGTCTTTTAATGTTAACGAATGCTGAGTTCAGTGATAACATGAGATAATTCAAAGTCCACTTACTTGTTTTATCAAAGGCGTTACACCATCGAATTGTACGGTACACGAAGTGAACATAGACCCGTGTAAAGAGGCTGCTGAGAACAAACCATGTAAATTAAAAAGGGGAATCGTCGGGAACATGACGTTCCATTATACACCTAGTAAGCATTTTCACGTAGTTACGTGCAGTTCAAATCTCGTGTCTTCATTCCATCAATCAATTACGATAAATTATATTTTTTTTTAGCATTCTCGTCGGACAAATTAGAGGGTAGAATATATTGGGTCAGTCAGCTGGCGGATATCCCATTTCTGGGCTTGAATTCCAACGCTTGTTTAATGACCAACTGCCCCATCGAGGCTGGCCAGAAGAACATATACCGCGTGCAAGTACCGATTTTGAAAGAATATCCAGTCGTAAGTATCACAAAAAAAAAAAAATAATTACTTACTAATTCAGTTTTGAAATAATTCCAAATAGAGAATCTGTGAAAAATTCTAAGAGTCTAACTTTCGTTTCAGCGGACGTATAATTTGAAATGGAAAATCTGGAACGACCAGGAGGAAGAGTGTTGCTTCCAGTATCAAATTAAAATAACTAAATAAGAAACATTGTAACACTAATAGCCCGCGGACGGTAATAAAAAGATTACATTTCGTTTATTTTACTTAATTCGATAAAATTCAACGACAGAACCTCTCCTCGTCCCTCTCCCTGTTATTCTCTTATAAATACATAAACTAGTATTTTGTTTTAAATGTATTTCGAGTAGAAAGAAATCTGCCATCGTCATAAGCCTTGACATTCTCATTAATTGATTTATTACGCTCGTTCCTTCGATCAATAATAATTCATCAACACCGGTTTGAATCAATTTATTGATTCCTTGTGTTGCATACCAATGAAATGCACATCTGACAAGACAGAGACGGAATAATAAAATATTGCACGAATTATTTTATGAAATATTCTACTCCATCGATTTGAATATATCGATGGAGTAGAATAAAAAATCTTCTATTATTGATTAATACAATAAAAACGAAAAAAAGATCGCTGCGGATAGGATTCGAACCTATGCGGGAACAACCAACCCATTGGATTTCGAGTCCAACTCCTTAACCACTCGGACACCGCAGCTGTTGCAATTCTACCCTTAAAGATAACAATTTATACACTTCGTTCTAATTTACTGAATGACTGAACTAAAATGAATACTAACACTAAATCGAGATATATAAATCAACTAAATTGAAATTATATTCGTATTTGTTTTTATTCGAAGACTGATGGCCTTTCGGGATACAGGGAATTACATTCGTAATTTATT
>NW_017176727.1:22680-32515 GCF_001652005.2 Ceratina calcarata | reverse complement strand
AATTTATTATGTATCTTACATTGTTTTTTAATTACGATTTAAACTACATGTATACAATAGGTTCCTCGCCGATCACGTATCAGGCCAGCTCATTTCCGAAATTTTCTATCATAGTTATTGTCTCGCCGCTCTATCTGTTGACTCAGCGGTTGCTGCAGCTTCTGCGCTGCCTCGCGCGCGTCCGCCTCCTAAAACATATTAATTGATCAATTAACCATTACTCAATGATCAGTTCAGTGTTGAATAATTTATCACATCCGATGGTTTATTACAGATTCACGATCCTCTAATGGTGTTACCATATAGGGATGACGAGTCCGAGGAGAAAGTACGTGTTATGTATACGTAGATTCGGGTAACTAATCGAAGTCGGTCGGGATAGGAAGGCGTGCGTGCGGAGGAGAAAGGTGAGGATGAAATCGTGGAGAATTAAAAAAATGGTGGGATGGTACTGGCACGTAAGTACAGTCCACCCAGAAACCAGGAACGTTCATTATACAATACACGCTGCATCTGTGATATCAATTTTAACAAAATCTATGTAGGAATTATAAATATCTATATAGAAATTATATAAATATAGCAATTATAAATAGTAATATATATTTCACTTTTATGTGCGATTGAACGTATTTTTTTATCATATCATCTTGAAGACGTTCGATCGATGATTTACTTGTGGAGAGGAGCGTAGGTAGGTGAACAGATATACTTAGGTGGGTAAGTGAGTACCTCTTGCTGACGAATGCCGGCGAAGATGAGGTCGAGGCCTTTCTGTATCTCCTCGCTGACTGGCGGCGGCGTGGGAATGTGATCGCCGGTCGCGTGAAAGCCGGTCTCGTCCGCGGTGTAGTGAGTCGTGATCAGCTTCCCCTCCGGGCTCGTGTACGAGAAGCTTCCCTGTTGGACCAACCCCTCGGTCTGATCCGCGCCCTCGCCGAACTTCTTTATGTAACCGCTCTCCTCCGCGATTATATTGTTTCCCGTTTCGTAACTGATTCGTAAGAGGAATTTCGAATACTTATTACCAGTCGCGGTCATAATCTCGAAATTTGCATATAACGCAACGACCTCCTCCTCCTCCTCCTCCTCTCAGTCACTCTTCGCTTAATTAGAAACTTATTGAAATTATTCAATCGCGACCAGAAGAATTTCGTATTAGCATGAATACAATCATAGCCTCGAAATTTGCATATAACGCAATCCTACGCGATCTTCTCTCGACCACTCTTCGCTTAATTAGAAGCTTATTGAAATTGTTCAATCATGGCCAGGAGAATCTCAAATACGTATTAACAGTTATAGTCGTAGTCTCGCGATTTGAATATAACGCAATCCTTCAGAACCTTCTTAATTAGGAATTTATGGAAATCATTCATTTATATTTATATTACTTCGTTTCTAATCTAGAATAATTAATTCTTTTCTAATTGCGAAATTTAGGATTTTAACGCAGTTATCTAACATTTCTATTTTCACTTCATTAGCTCAATAAATAAAATGTTTCTGAACCCATTTTCTGGATTAACGTGAGATTAAGAGTTTACCTCGTTTTGTAAGTTCCATCGTGCTCTTGCTGTTTGTTCCAGTGCAAGATCGGAATGGGCGTCGTTGATAATAATGATCTTCTATCATCGCTACTGGGAGAGTTTTGTCTGTCCTCATCCCTGTAACTGTTGCGGTAGCTCGGGTCCTGCGCCGTCGCTATTCCCAAGATTATAGCTAAAACCTATAAACGAACAATATTTAAATTACCATCAAACGAAAAAATAAGAATTTCTCGATTCGGTTTAATTAAAACCTTGCATTTTTTCTACATTGACTTCATATAGTTCGTATAATTTAATAGGATATTTAATGAAATATTGGAAAACAGATTCGAAGTCTGAATCTTATTTTTGAATAATTCATCGATATTGAAAATTAATTAATGTGTGATTCATTGCAGGATGGGCAATACAAATGTTCATTCAATTCAGAATCAAAGGCCACTGGTACATATTGTACCAAGGTATAGTATTAGCGTTGGCGAGATGAGTGAAAGTAAGATGCCAACGCGGGTCGTTTAACTCCTGACCTACGACGAACCTCATCCTCTTCGATTCACTTTTGCCTCTTCGGGTCCCATCCGTCCTGTTTCGCAACCGATACACAAGTACAGTGCGTCACAAAAGCTACTCGAACTTATCTCACTCATCCATTGAATTTATCAAACAATTTATTTCATTTCTACAATCCTATAATAGTCCTAATCGTGTTAAATAATACTGTTCGAATTATCACATAATATTTCTTTTACGTCATATTTGTATTACCACCTTCATCCCAACTCTATTTTTTTTTATTATTACTGCAATGATATAGAGACTAAAGTTTCTAAAGGTTGAATGAAATTAATGAATGTATCTTCGAATAGTGAAGAGAATATAATTTTTCTTTAAATAAAAATTGATATGAACAATTGAAACAAGAATTGCTTCTTTTAATTATTTATATTGACACCACTTTCTTATTAATCTAAAACTAGATTCATTGTATAAAAAATCTTGTTGTTCTTAGTGTTATAAATATAAAATACTAAATCTAATTTCAATATCAAATTAAACGAACGTTAATTTTTAACAAGGATCCTAATTACGCAATACTAAATAGAAAACTACTTACAATCGTTTTCATCTTCGCAGTAAAAAAACACTTTCGACGAAGAAGAACAAGAGCAAGAGGAATCGGAACGTGAATCGTTTATGATCCGAGGTAAGTAAAGAATTCACCTTTTATACTCTCACCTCATCCCCCACTGCCGGCTGATGGATCTCCAAAGATGTTCCACCATACCGTGGCACTCAATTTATCTGAGCCATTCTTATCAGAACGAGGCCTCGCTCCTCTAGCAACAGAAATCTACTCACATACAAACTTACACGAACTCCTGTTTTAAATAAATATGAGTAATTCATGAATTTATTTTTTTAGGTATATCAGGTATTTGAATGGGTAAATTGATTTGAATGAAAATGGTTCATATAAATGGAGTTCTACGGTATAGTTCGTACAAGACGATCCTTTTCTTCGCCGCCATATACAGTGACCACAAAAAGTATCGACGTTCGATGATTGAACTAATTTCATCAGACGAGTGAAAAAGTAACTTATGCATCTCCGTTGTTGCAACGTTGACTCAATTAGGGTAAAATATATTTATTATTCTAATAAAAATAATTTCATAATTATTAAAATAAAGATATATTAATAACAATAATCAGTGCAATCGAGCATGAGATTGGATTATGATTGAAGACAATTAAACATGTAAATTAAATGATTTTCATTATGTTTGGTAAGGCAGGTCTTAAATGAAATGGAACACTTTCTACACATGTCATTTGTGACGCAATTATGGGTGAAAGGATCAAAATTTTGTGAGGAAAAAATAAGAGTTCAGTGATAACGCAACGCTCGTTCACTATACCGATTTTCGCTTTGTATTTCCATATTTAGCCATGAAGTAAAAAGCATGTGAGTTTTCAAATTTATTTAATAAAAAACGAAATACATTATTGTATAGTATCAAATCATTTCACGCAAACGAAAACATATAATTTCTCCTTTTATTATAAACGTATTATATCTACTCGGTCGCTTCGGTCTTCGTCACTTTGAGCAGTTCGTTGAGGTCCGCGTTGGACGGCAGTCCAAGTAATTCGCAGGCGCGCTTCCATAATTTGTCCGCCACTTCGGGATCGCTAGCTTTCGACGAGAGAGAAGTCGCTCTACAATTTCTAAAAATAAATACAAGTTATGTAAGAACGGTCTACCTTGGATTTGGTAAACGATGAAGAAAAAGATTATTGGAAAGATGGACGTGTTTCGGAGGCATGTAATTTGATGCAAATTATTTATCTGAGCGAAGGGTTAACAGACACGAAGGTGAACCCTGTTCATTTTCCTTTTGATGAAATTGGAACATGGAATATGAGATATAATTATATCTATTCTGTGACGTAATCGATTCTCGATTGATATAATTCATTCACATTTCAATGACGTTTTTAAAATTCTAATAATTTTTTAAAGGATCATTTACTATATAAAACAATTAGTTTGAATTTTATCCATTATGAGAATCTAATAAATATTTTATATCGAATTATAAATCGTTTGACATTTATACATATTAACATGCTGATTAAATTGACGTACTAATTAATATTCAATTGTTTCGTCGATCGTCTTACTTACTCGTAATACAGGCCGCTTTCATTTGCCGTTTTCTCATGCACAGCACAGTACAGCGTCGTCTGGGCGCCCTGTTTCGGGGTTTTGCTAAATACCGGCGCGAAGAATTTCCATATTGCCTGTAGACCCCTAAAAGTAGTTTTATCGAGGTAACGTCCCAGTTCCGTGTTAACCACACCCGGGTGCAAGCTGTATGTATTTATATTCTCAATCCCTGCAGCTGGATACGATAATTACACATAAAAAAAGATTTAATATCTTGTCCACAATCGAATTATAATTCGGTTACATCGTGTGGAATAATTCTATTAGTGGCCCACCTCTTAATCGTCTGCTCAGCTCTGTAGTAATCAAATTCACAGCCATTTTACTATTGCAATAAGCCTTGACTGGACTGTACGACTGTTCGTTGTTCAAATCGTCGAAATTGATACTCCCAACTTGGATAATAAATTTTCGTATTACAATCTTTAATATAAATNTTCTTAATCATGAATCGAACACTACTGAATTTTATACAGGATGGTTTCATTCGATTTTCACATTTTGATCGTAGCGAAATGTGTTTCAGAGGAGGCTTGAACGGCATCGAGTGGAGCAAAATTAAAAATTGTTTTTTCGCTCAAGCCTCCTCTAAAAAACTGTTCGCTACGTCCAACAAAAGCGAGAAAATCAAAGTGTCAAAATCGAGTGAGCCACCCTGCGTATAAAATATCTTTCCAAAATTCTATTGAATAATGCTAAAAATAATAACGCTTGTACGTTTTAATTATTGTTCGATTATAAAACTCACTTCTGTATGCAAGAGACGATACGTTGACTATCCTACAACCTGGTCCCGACTCACGGATCTTCGGCAACAATAACAACGTGAAAAGCAAGAGCGCGAGGAAGTTCACTTGAAAGTGCGTTTCGAAACCGTCCTCGGTTTTTTCAAACGGGTGCATCATCACAGCTGCGTTGTTTATTAATATATGGATATTAGGCTCGGTCGTTAAAAGTTGTTGCGCGCACTTTTTCACGCTCTTCAAGCTAGTCAAATCCAAATGGTAAGTTTCTAATTGTCCTGGCGCGTTTTTATCTTCCTCTCCATTGAGAACAGACTTTGTAAAATTTTCTTTTATGTCGTCTATAGCTTCTTTCGCCTTGGTGAGATCGCGGCATGCTAAAATTACTCTAGCACCTGACAGAAACACAGAAACAGGTATATGTAGTAATAATCGTTATTATCGTTCCAATCGCTGGCCGCAGCGCCGAGGTATCAACCTCTGTGATCAGTAAAACGTAGTTACATGCTGTCCTCGTTTGCATATTAATTGTTGTGCCAATAATTAAAATTCAATTATTCAAGCTACCAAGAAACATCTTTTTAAGAACAGGTGTATGTTTTGTAACACATTTTCATATCTTTAAAAGTAAAAATAAAACCAACCAACTGTTACATAAAATTGTTGAAAGTCATTCATACATACAGTACGTTTACTATAATGTTCGTGATAAAATAAAAAAATGTTCGTTCGCCTTGTAATACATTAAAAATCGAAGATTAAGAAATATTCAAGAAAAAGATCCGTGTTCCCTTCAGGACTGAAATTTAAAAGTTATTCGACTGCATTTACCTCTGGTATACAAATCCCTGGCTGTTTCTTTACCGATCCCACAATTAGCACCTGTCACGACGACGGTCTTCCCATCCAGGCGCGCGTCGCTGTGGCAATTTCTGCTGAACATTTCTTTTCTTCTTCTTCTTCTTCTTCTTCTTCTTCGAAAACAGGCACTTCACCGACTCCTCGATCACTCGTGATACCGCAACGTGTGCTACTCACTTCTCCCTCCGGGAAACCGAACGTTGTTCGTGGAACACGTATTACTTGAATCGAAGTTTCGCTTCCTTAGGAGAACGCCGGAACGCTGACCACATACCATGGAATAAATGCGTTTCAGTCACTACGTAGTTTTATCGAACAGTACCTACTCCTCGTCCTTATTCCAACAACAAGTGGTGGGGAGCCGAGTATTCAGACCGTAAACGCTCGGCCCAGTACTTGTTCATATTATATTGTTGCACATTTCGATTGCATATAATATTAAAATTATTTATATTCCTCTTGGACGAAATTAATTTAATTAAATCTGAAGAGAATCGTAAACAGTTTCAGTTATTATATGAAAGATTCAATTGTTTGAATTAAAATGATGATACATAATTTCAAGCTACATCGTTTTTCAATCAATTTATATGGAATAATGTTGCTCGTCTAAAATTATAATAATATAGATACGTAAATAGTCTGCAGACTTGGAGAAAAACCTGCTGAGTAACGAAGTTCACAGTCATCGTTAGATCATCATATCTAATTATGCTTAACATACGTGGTAACGTCACCCAGTTACAATATATTAAAACTTAATGAAATTGCAACCAGTCATTGACTCATTGTGCCAAAAAATACTAATCTGTCGATAGCCATTTATCAGTCCCGGGTCATTCTTATCATTAAACGTTATGAACCGAAATCTGCGAGCTACTGTCTCAAACAAAATACTTTTGTTTAAATCGCTTAATATGGAAAGTGTTGAATGAATGTAGGCGAGGCGTTTTTCTGATTATACTGGCATACATGCTTTGCCCTTTGGTGAAGGGTTCCACGGTTCTGTAGAATTTACAGTGCTTCGTACGCTTCAAGGTTTTCACAATGTTATTCATTCAAGAGGAGTAATGTCGCAACCAATGATTTAACTATCCGCTCGCGTGTCTCAGCTGCTCTTGAGACCGCATTCCGTCTTGCGAAACTGTATTCGAATCAAAAACAATTTTTGCATGTCAAGTGGACGCATAGCGCATCGGATAAAAACACGCAGTATTCACATCAACTATGAATAATTATTGGGGAAAAAAGGTACACCAGTAGAATCCAGTTGCGATTCCTAAGGAAAATCTGATGTCAAACGTTGTACAAGAATAACAAGTTCAGTATCTGACCGTTCACTTTTTAATAAGTATAAATCCATTGAGCCACCTAATTATTCCTTATCTTCGTCTAGTTAGATATCAAATAATATTTTTAAATCGACTTTGAAATGAAAACTTTGCATTCTATTATTATCGTTGGATAACTAACTTATCTAATCACCTCAGATATTTAAAAACGCGTCAGCTATTTCAGATGACGAACTACCTATTCATGACTATCAATTATTTGACTATCAATTATCTACAATAGGGTTACGCATTGGTCATTCATTGTATCAAATAACAGTCGTACTCATGCTGACTTTAGTTCCTACATAAACAATCCAATAAAAGGACAAGAAAAATTGTATTAAGGTCAGAATAGAGCAGATTTTCTGAAGTCCACGGAACCGTCTGCAACTCTTCGAGTCACGATTCAATGTTTCGAATTCCTCAACCCAGAATCCAACATTATATTAATTCGATCGTGAAATTATAAATCAATTATTAATGTGAAGCGTTAATATTAGAAAGATTATGAAGCGTCAGCTACTGGATAAAACTATCTACTCAAACTCTAAGCTGTAACAGAATCCGTCAAAGATTTAATCGCCGAGTCATCGAATTCATGCACATACATATATGTATCTCACAATGAAACTCAATGTGTCGTATAAACTGTAGGAACGTCGTATAATATATGTATACATATACAGAGGGAACAGTAAACGTGAGTGAGAGGGAGAGGAATTAGATAGTGGGCTGAGCACGCTGCTCCAAAGGATCAAGGTAGTTGGGTATAGTCTCGTGTCCGAAATCGACCCCAACCGGTTATTCACTGTCTCACGTCAGTTATGTATATCAACAATAAATCTATACACAAGTTCAACATTAATTATAAATAATTCGCAAATCTATAGATTCCTTAATTCATTCATTAACAACATTTAATTTATCACAAATAATCAATGGAGCTCTAAACAATATATTTTTAAAACAATCCATAAATCATTACAGTATCTGTATTTTTTTTTTAATAAAATAAATCCACCAGTAAATGAAAAAACTGAAATACATTATTTATCATTAATCAAGAATTTATTCATTTTTGTGCAATGTACTCGAGGAGGTACGTGTTTGTGAAAAGGAAGAGGATGTGCAAGTTCTATTCTGATAACGTGAAAGTTGAAATCGAGAAAGAAAAATGTGAAGCAAAACCGTTTAGTGATATACCTGGCCCAAAATCCTTCCCAATCATCGGGACGTTTTACAAATATTTACCCCTGATTGGTAAGAAATTCTAACGTACACACGATGACTTAGTAAGAAATATTCAAATACGATGATATGTCGTTTGATGATTTTATAAAAACCGCATGAGTCCGCATTATCTGAGAAAGCAAAATGAACTTTGTAATAAAATCAATCGCTACTGGAGAATTTTCTACGCTTCTTATTGACTTGTCAATAAAATATTGGTAGAATATAAATAATAATTTAAATAATAATTGATTCACCAGGCGAGTACAGTTTCACAAATTTGTACGACACTGGCAGGAAACGATTAAAACAATTCGGGCCGCTGGTACGTGAAGAAATCGTACCAAACGTGAACGTGCTATGGGTCTTCAGACCAGAGGACATAGCTGAGATATTGAAAGCAGAATCGGGTCTCCACCCAGAACGGAGAAGTCATTTAGCTCTGCTCAAGTACCGAAAAGACCGGAAACAGATTTACAACACTGGAGGATTGATAGCCACGTACATAATTAATTTCCTCTTTTAGCTTATTGGAAATCAAATATTATTCGATTTAATATAAATGTATAAAATATACGTATGTTAAAATGAGCTGAGTATTTACTCGTAAAATAAATATGAAGTGGTACAAATAAATTTTAGAAATGGGCCAGAATGGTGGAGGATACGAAAGGAATTTCAAAAAGTGACCAGCAAACCGCAAAACGTGATCAATTATTTACAAGAAACGGACCAAGTCGTTCAGGAATTCGTCGACTTGTGTGGAAAAGAGAAATTCGCCGACTTGTTGCCAATTCTGTCTCGCTTGTACCTCGAATGTACCGTAACTAATTTACACGATTAATCACCCGATGAATACGCTTCAAGTCCCTCCGTAATTTTTTATAATTCTTCACATTATTTTTAATTCATATATCTGTACGTTCGATGCAATATTAATTATCTATTCATTACTTACATATACCGATTGTGTCATTAAATGCAACTATTAATAATTTAGTCGTGTTGAATTATATTCACATAATTAATAGCTCGTGTATCGGAATTCAATTTTCTTATCTGATTTTTTTTTTAATCTCACAGTGACAGGCTTGGTCGTTTTCGACGAGAGATTGAACAGTCTCTCGAAGGAAGAACGACGGCCTGATACGACGAGCTCGAAATTGATTAAAGCCGCTATTACGACGAATAGCGCTATTCTCAAATTGGACAACGGATTGCGACTCTGGCGATATTTCAACACGCCATTGTACAAAAAATTAGAGAATGCTCAGTCCTACATGGAATCGTAAGAGAGAATATCTGATTCTACATATAATATAACACAATTATTATTTAAATAGGACAAATTTTTAGTATTGATTAAAGTAGTTTTATATACTGCAA